>NW_027476104.1:1930000-1977500 GCF_051020955.1 Megalopta genalis
GTTGTTCTTGTTGTTCTTGCTGTTCTTGTTGTTCTTGTTGTTCTTGTTGTTCTTGTTGTTCTTGTTGTTCTTGTTGTTCTTGTTGTTCTTAGTGTTCATGTTGCTCTTGTTGTTGTTGTTGATGATGTTGTGCTTGTTGTTCTCGTTGTTCTTGTTGATCTTGTTGATCTTGTTGATCTTGTTGTTCTTGTTGTTGTTCTTGTTGTTCTTGTTGTTGTTCTTGTTCTTCTTGTTGTTCTTGTTGTTCTCGTTGTTCTCGTTGTTCTCGTTGTTCTTGTTGTTCTTGTTGTTGTTCTTGTTGTTGTTCTTGTTGTTCTTGTTGTTCTTGTTGTTGTTCTTGTTGTTCTTGTTGTTCTTGTCGTTCTCGTTGTTCTCGTTGTTCTCGTTGTTCTCGTTGTCCTCGTTGTCCTCGTTGTTCTCGTTGTTCTCGTTGTTCTCGTTGTTCTCGTTGTCCTCGTTGTTCTCGTTGTTCTCGTTCTTCTCGTTGGTCTCGCTGTTCTCGTTGTTCTCGTTGTTCTTGTTGTTCTTGTTGTTCTTGTTGTTCTTGTTGTTCTTGTTGTTCTTGTTGTTCTCGTTGTCCTTGTTCTTCTCGTTGTTCTTGTTGTTCTTGTTGCTCTTACTGTTCATGTTGTTCTTGTTGTTGTTGTTGATGATGTTGTCCTTGTTGTTCTTGTTGTTCTTGTTGTTCTTGTTCTTCTTGTTGCTCTTGTTGTTCTTGTTGTTCTTACTGTTCATGTTGTTCTTGTTGTTGTTGTTGATGATGTTGTCCTTGTTGTTCTTGTTGTTCTTGTTGTACTTGTTGATCTTGTTGATCTTGTTGTTCTTGTTGTTCTTGTTGCTCTTGTTGCTCTTGTTGCTCTTGTTGCTCTTGTTGCTCTTGTCGTTCTTGTTGTTCTTGTTGTTCGTGTTGTTCTTGTTGTTCTTGTTGTTCTTGTTGTTCTTGTTGTTCTTGTTGTTCTTGTTGTTGTTCTTGTTGTTCTTGTTGTTGTTCTCGTTGTTCTCGTTGATCTCGTTGATCTCGTTGCTCTCGTTGTTCTCGTTGTACTCGTTGTTCTTGTTGTTCTTGTTGTTGTTGTTGTTCTTGTTGTTGTTGTTGTTGTTCCTGTTGTTCTTGTTGTTCTTGTTGATCTTGTTGATCTTGTTGTTCTTGTTGTTCTTGTTGCTCTTGTTGCCCTTGTTGTTCTTGTTGTTCTTGTTGTTCTTGTTGTTGTTCTTGTTGTTCTTGTTGTTGTTCTTGTTGTTCTTGTTGTTGTTCTTGTTGTTCTCGTTGTTTTCGTTGTTCTCGTTGTTCTCGTTGTTCTCGTTGTCCTCGTTGGTCTCGTTGTTCTCGTTGTTCTCGTTGTTCTCGTTGTTCTCGTTGTTCTCGTTGGTCTCGTTGTTCTCGTTGTTCTCGTTGTTCTCGTTGTTCTCGTTGTTCTCGTTGTTTTTGTTGTTCTTGTTGTTCTTGTTGTTCTAGTTGTTCGTGTTGTTCTTGTTGTTCTTGTTGTTCATGTTGTTCTTGTTGTTCTTCTTGTTGTTGTTCTAGTTGTCCTTGTTGTTGTTGTTCTGGTTGTCCTTGTTGTCCTTGTTGTTCTTGTTGTTCCGGTTGTTCTTGTTGTTCTTGTTCTTGTTGTTCTTGTTGTTTTTGCTGTTCATGTTGTCTTGTTGTCCTTGTTGTTCTAGTTGTTCTTGTTGTTCTTGTTGTTCTTGTTGTTCTTGTTGTTGTTGTTCTAGTTGTTCTTGTTATTGTTGTTCTGGTTGTTCTTGTTGTTCTTGTTGTTCTTGCTGTTGTTGTTGTTCTTATTTTTGTTGTTGTTGTTGTTGTTGTTATTGTTGTTGTTGTCCTTGTTGTTCTTGTTGTTCTTTTTGTTCTTGATGTTCTTGTTGTTCTTGTTGTTCTTGTTGTTCTTGTTGTTCTTGTTGTTCTTGTTGTTCTTGTTGTTCTTGTTGCTCTTGTTGTTCTTGTTGTTCTTGTTGTTTTTGTTGTTCATGTTGTTCTTGTTGTTCTTCTTATTGTTGTTCTAGTTGTCCTTGTTGTTGTTGTTGTCCTTGTTGCTCTTGTTGTTGTTGTCCTTGCTGTTCTTGTTGTGCTTGTTGTTCTTGTTGATCTTGTTGTTCTTGTTGCTCTTGTTGCTCTTGTTGTTCTCGTTGCTCTTGTTGTTCTTGTTGTTCTTGTTGTTGTTCTTGTTGTTGTTCTTGTTGTTGTTCTTGTTGTTCTTGTTGTTGTTCTTGTTGTTCTTGTTGTTCTTGTTGTTCTCGTTGTTCTCGTTGTTCTCGTTGTTCTCGTTGTTCTCGTTGTTCTCGTTGTTCTCGTTGTTCTCGTTGTTCTCGTTGTTCTCGTTGTTCTCGTTGTCCTCGTTGTCCTCGTTGTCCTCGTTGTCCTCGTTGTCCTCGTTGTTCTCGTTGTTCTCGTTGGTCTCGTTGGTCTCGTTGGTCTCGTTGTTCTCGTTGTTCTCGTTGTTCTCGTTGTTCTCGTTGTTTTTGTTGTTCTTGTTGTTCTTGTTGTTCTTGTTGTTCTTGTTGTTCTTGTTGTTCTTGTTGTTCTTGTTGTTCTTGTTGTTCTTGTTGTTCTTGTTGTTCTTGTTGTTGTTGTTGTTCTTGTTGTTCTTGTTGTTGTTGTTCTGGTTGTTCTTGTTGTTCTTGTTGTTCCGGTTGTTCTTGTTGTTCCGGTTGTTATTGTTGTTCTTGTTGTTCTTGTTGCTCTTGTTGTTCTTGTTGTTCTTGTTGTTTTTGTTGTTCTTGTTGTTGTTGTTGTTGTTCTTGTTGTTGTTCTAGTTGTTCTTGTTGTTGTTGTTCTGGTTGTTCTTGTTGTTCTTGTTGTTCTTGTTGCTCTTGTTGCTCTTGTTGCTCTTGTTGCTGTTGTTGTTCTTGTTGTTCTGGTTGTTGATGTTCTTGTTCTTCATGTTGTTGTTGTTCTTGTTGTTCTTGTTGTTGTTGTTGTTGCTCTTGCTGTTCTTGTTGTTCTTGTTGTTGTTATTGTTGTTGTTGTCCTTGTTGTTCTTGTTGTTCTTGTTGTTCTTGTTGTTCTTGTTGTTCTTACTGTTCATGTTGTTGTTGTTGATGATGTTGTGCTTGTTGCTCTTGTTGTTCTTGTTGATCTTGTTGATCTTGTTGTTCTTGTTGTTCTTGTTGTTGTTCTTGTTGTTCTTGTTGTTGTTCTTGTTCTTCTTGTTGTTCTTGTTGTTCTCGTTGTTCTCGTTGTTCTCGTTGTTCTCGTTGTTCTTGTTGTTGTTCTTGTTGTTGTTCTTGTTGTTGTTCTTGTTGTTGTTCTTGTTGTTCTTGTTGTTGTTCTTGTTGTTCTTGTTGTTGTTCTTGTTGTTCTTGTTGTTCTCGTTGTTCTCGTTGTTCTCGTTGTTCTCGTTGTTCTCGTTGTTCTCGTTGTTCTCGTTGTTCTCGTTGTTCTCGTTGTTCTCGTTGTCCTCGTTGTCCTCGTTGTCCTCGTTGTCCTCGTTGTCCTCGTTGTCCTCGTTGTCCTCGTTGTTCTCGTTGTTCTCGTTGTTCTCGTTGTTCTCGTTGTTCTCGTTGTTCTCGTTGTTCTCGTTGTTTTTGTTGTTCTTGTTGTTCTTGTTGTTCTAGTTGTTCGTGTTGTTCTTGTTGTTCTTGTTGTTCATGTTGTTCTTGTTGTTCTTCTTGTTGTTGTTCTAGTTGTCCTTGTTGTTGTTGTTCTGGTTGTCCTTGTTGTCCTTGTTGTTCCGGTTGTTCTTGTTGTTCTTGTTGTTCTTGTTGTTCTTGTTGTTCTTGTTGTTCTTGTTGTTCTTGTTGTTCTTGTTGTTCTTGTTGTTCTTGTTGTTCTTGTTGTTCTTGTTGTTCTTGTTGTCCTTGTTGTTCTTGTTGTTGTTGTCCTTGTTGTTCTTGTTGTGCTTGTTGTTCTTGTTGTTCTTGTTGATCTTGTTGATCTTGTTGTTCTTGTTGTTCTTGTTGCTCTTGTTGCTCTTGTTGCTCTTGTTGCTCTTGTTGCTCTTGTCGTTCTTGTTGTTCTTGTTGTTCGTGTTGTTCTTGTTGTTCTTGTTGTTCTTGTTGTTCTTGTTGTTGTTCTTGTTGTTCTTGTTGTTGTTCTCGTTGTTCTCGTTGTTCTCGTTGTTCTCGTTGTTCTCGTTGTTCTCGTTGTTCTTGTTGTTCTTGTTGTTCATGTTGTTCTTGTTGTTCTTGTTGTTCTTGTTGTTCTTGTTGTTCTTGTTGTTCATGTTGTTCATGTTGTTCTTGTTGTTCTTCTTGTTGTTGTTCTAGTTGTTCTTGTTGTTGTTGTTCTGGTTGTTCTTGTTGTTCTTGTTGTTCCGGTTGTTCTTGTTGTTCTTGTTCTTGTTGTTCTTGTTTTTCTTGCTGTTCATGTTGTCTTGTTGTCCTTGTTGTTCTAGTTGTTCTTGTTGTTCTTGTTGTTCTTGTTGTTCTTGTTGTTCTTGTTGTTGTTGTTCTAGTTGTCCTTGTTGTTCTTGTTGTTCTTGTTGATCTTGTTGATCTTGTTGTTCTTGTTGCTCTTGTTGCTCTTGTTGCTCTTGTTGCTCTTGTTGCTCTTGTCGTTCTTGTTGTTCTTGTTGTTCGTGTTGTTCTTGTTGTTCTTGTTGTTCTTGTTGTTCTTGTTGTTCTTGTTGTTCTTGTTGTTGTTCTTGTTGTTCTTGTTGTTGTTCTCGTTGTTCTCGTTGTTCTCGTTGTTCTCGTTGTTCTCGTTGTTCTCGTTGTTCTTGTTGTTCTTGTTGTTCATGTTGTTCTTGTTGTTCTTGTTGTTCTTGTTGCTCTTGTTGCTCTTGTTGCTCTTGTTGCTGTTGTTGTTCTTGTTGTTCTGGTTGTTGATGTTCTTGTTCTTCATGTTGTTGTTGTTCTTGTTGTTCTTGTTGTTGTTGTTGTTGCTCTTGCTGTTCTTGTTGTTCTTGTTGTTGTTATTGTTGTTGTTGTCCTTGTTGTTCTTGTTGTTCTTGTTGTTCTTGTTGTTCTTGTTGTTCTTGTTGTTCTTGTTGTTCTTGTTGTTCTTGTTGTTCTTGTTGTTCTTGTTGTTCTTAGTGTTCATGTTGCTCTTGTTGTTGTTGTTGATGATGTTGTGCTTGTTGTTCTCGTTGTTCTTGTTGATCTTGTTGATCTTGTTGATCTTGTTGTTCTTGTTGTTGTTCTTGTTGTTCTTGTTGTTGTTCTTGTTCTTCTTGTTGTTCTTGTTGTTCTCGTTGTTCTCGTTGTTCTCGTTGTTCTTGTTGTTCTTGTTGTTGTTCTTGTTGTTGTTCTTGTTGTTCTTGTTGTTCTTGTTGTTGTTCTTGTTGTTCTTGTTGTTCTTGTCGTTCTCGTTGTTCTCGTTGTTCTCGTTGTTCTCGTTGTCCTCGTTGTCCTCGTTGTTCTCGTTGTTCTCGTTGTTCTCGTTGTTCTCGTTGTCCTCGTTGTTCTCGTTGTTCTCGTTCTTCTCGTTGGTCTCGCTGTTCTCGTTGTTCTCGTTGTTCTTGTTGTTCTTGTTGTTCTTGTTGTTCTTGTTGTTCTTGTTGTTCTTGTTGTTCTCGTTGTCCTTGTTCTTCTCGTTGTTCTTGTTGTTCTTGTTGCTCTTACTGTTCATGTTGTTCTTGTTGTTGTTGTTGATGATGTTGTCCTTGTTGTTCTTGTTGTTCTTGTTGTTCTTGTTCTTCTTGTTGCTCTTGTTGTTCTTGTTGTTCTTACTGTTCATGTTGTTCTTGTTGTTGTTGTTGATGATGTTGTCCTTGTTGTTCTTGTTGTTCTTGTTGTACTTGTTGATCTTGTTGATCTTGTTGTTCTTGTTGTTCTTGTTGCTCTTGTTGCTCTTGTTGCTCTTGTTGCTCTTGTTGCTCTTGTCGTTCTTGTTGTTCTTGTTGTTCGTGTTGTTCTTGTTGTTCTTGTTGTTCTTGTTGTTCTTGTTGTTCTTGTTGTTGTTCTTGTTGTTCTTGTTGTTGTTCTCGTTGTTCTCGTTGATCTCGTTGATCTCGTTGTTCTCGTTGTTCTCGTTGTACTCGTTGTTCTTGTTGTTCTTGTTGTTGTTGTTCTTGTTGTTGTTGTTGTTGTTCCTGTTGTTCTTGTTGTTCTTGTTGATCTTGTTGATCTTGTTGTTCTTGTTGTTCTTGTTGCTCTTGTTGCCCTTGTTGTTCTTGTTGTTCTTGTTGTTCTTGTTGTTGTTCTTGTTGTTCTTGTTGTTGTTCTTGTTGTTCTTGTTGTTGATCTTGTTGTTCTCGTTGTTTTCGTTGTTCTCGTTGTTCTCGTTGTTCTCGTTGTCCTCGTTGGTCTCGTTGTTCTCGTTGTTCTCGTTGTTCTCGTTGTTCTCGTTGTTCTCGTTGGTCTCGTTGTTCTCGTTGTTCTCGTTGTTCTCGTTGTTCTCGTTGTTCTCGTTGTTTTTGTTGTTCTTGTTGTTCTTGTTGTTCTAGTTGTTCGTGTTGTTCTTGTTGTTCTTGTTGTTCATGTTGTTCTTGTTGTTCTTCTTGTTGTTGTTCTAGTTGTCCTTGTTGTTGTTGTTCTGGTTGTCCTTGTTGTCCTTGTTGTTCTTGTTGTTCCGGTTGTTCTTGTTGTTCTTGTTCTTGTTGTTCTTGTTGTTTTTGCTGTTCATGTTGTCTTGTTGTCCTTGTTGTTCTAGTTGTTCTTGTTGTTCTTGTTGTTCTTGTTGTTCTTGTTGTTGTTGTTCTAGTTGTTCTTGTTATTGTTGTTCTGGTTGTTCTTGTTGTTCTTGTTGTTCTTGTTGTTGTTGTTGTTCTTATTTTTGTTGTTGTTGTTGTTGTTGTTATTGTTGTTGTTGTCCTTGTTGTTCTTGTTGTTCTTTTTGTTCTTGATGTTCTTGTTGTTCTTGTTGTTCTTGTTGTTCTTGTTGTTCTTGTTGTTCTTGTTGTTCTTGTTGCTCTTGTTGTTCTTGTTGTTCTTGTTGTTTTTGTTGTTCATGTTGTTCTTGTTGTTCTTCTTATTGTTGTTCTAGTTGTCCTTGTTGTTGTTGTTGTCCTTGTTGCTCTTGTTGTTGTTGTCCTTGCTGTTCTTGTTGTGCTTGTTGTTCTTGTTGATCTTGTTGTTCTTGTTGCTCTTGTTGCTCTTGTTGTTCTCGTTGCTCTTGTTGTTCTTGTTGTTCTTGTTGTTGTTCTTGTTGTTGTTCTTGTTGTTGTTCTTGTTGTTCTTGTTGTTGTTCTTGTTGTTGTTCTTGTTGTTCTTGTTGTTCTTGTTGTTCTCGTTGTTCTCGTTGTTCTCGTTGTTCTCGTTGTTCTCGTTGTTCTCGTTGTTCTCGTCGTTCTCGTTGTTCTCGTTGTTCTCGTTGTTCTCGTTGTCCTCGTTGTCCTCGTTGTCCTCGTTGTCCTCGTTGTCCTCGTTGATCTCGTTGTTCTCGTTGGTCTCGTTGGTCTCGTTGGTCTCGTTGTTCTCGTTGTTCTCGTTGTTCTCGTTGTTCTCGTTGTTTTTGTTGTTCTTGTTGTTCTTGTTGTTCTTGTTGTTCTTGTTGTTCTTGTTGTTCTTGTTGTTCTTGTTGTTCTTGTTGTTCTTGTTGTTCTTGTTGTTCTTGTTGTTCTTGTTGTTGTTGTTGTTCTTGTTGTTCTTGTTGTTGTTGTTCTGGTTGTTCTTGTTGTTCTTGTTGTTCCGGTTGTTCTTGTTGTTCCGGTTGTTATTGTTGTTCTTGTTGTTCTTGTTGCTCTTGTTGTTCTTGTTGTTCTTGTTGTTTTTGTTGTTCTTGTTGTTGTTGTTGTTGTTCTTGTTGTTGTTCTAGTTGTTCTTGTTGTTGTTGTTCTGGTTGTTCTTGTTGTTCTTGTTGTTCTTGTTGCTCTTGTTGCTCTTGTTGCTCTTGTTGCTGTTGTTGTTCTTGTTGTTCTGGTTGTTGATGTTCTTGTTCTTCATGTTGTTGTTGTTCTTGTTGTTCTTGTTGTTGTTGTTGTTGCTCTTGCTGTTCTTGTTGTTCTTGTTGTTGTTATTGTTGTTGTTGTCCTTGTTGTTCTTGTTGTTCTTGTTGTTCTTGTTGTTCTTGTTGTTCTTACTGTTCATGTTGTTGTTGTTGATGATGTTGTGCTTGTTGCTCTTGTTGTTCTTGTTGATCTTGTTGATCTTGTTGTTCTTGTTGTTCTTGTTGTTGTTCTTGTTGTTCTTGTTGTTGTTCTTGTTCTTCTTGTTGTTCTTGTTGTTCTCGTTGTTCTCGTTGTTCTCGTTGTTCTCGTTGTTCTTGTTGTTGTTCTTGTTGTTGTTCTTGTTGTTGTTCTTGTTGTTGTTCTTGTTGTTCTTGTTGTTGTTCTTGTTGTTCTTGTTGTTGTTCTTGTTGTTCTTGTTGTTCTCGTTGTTCTCGTTGTTCTCGTTGTTCTCGTTGTTCTCGTTGTTCTCGTTGTTCTCGTTGTTCTCGTTGTTCTCGTTGTCCTCGTTGTCCTCGTTGTCCTCGTTGTCCTCGTTGTCCTCGTTGTCCTCGTTGTCCTCGTTGTTCTCGTTGTTCTCGTTGTTCTCGTTGTTCTCGTTGTTCTCGTTGTTCTCGTTGTTCTCGTTGTTCTCTTTGTTTTTGTTGTTCTTGTTGTTCTTGTTGTTCTTGTTGTTCTTGTTGTTCTTGTTGTTCTTGTTGTTCTTGTTGTTCTTGTTGTTCTTGTTGTTCTTGTTGTTCTTGTTGTTCTTGTTGTTCTTGTTGTTCTTGTTGTTCTTGTTGTTCTTGTTGTTCTTGTTGTTCTTGTTGTTCTTGTTGTTCTTGTTGTTCTTGTTGTTCTTGTTGTTCTTGTTGTTCTTGTTGTTCTTGTTGTTCTTGTTGTTCTTGTTGTTCTTGTTGTTCTTGTTGTTCTTGTTGTTCTTGTTGTTCTTGTTGTTCTTGTTGATCTTACTGTTCTTGTTGATCTTGTTGATCTTGTTGTTCTTGTTGATCTTGTTGATCTTGTTGTTCTTGTTGTTCTTGTTGATCTTGTTGATCTTGTTGTTCTTGTTGTTCTTGTTGCTATTGTTGCCCTTGTTGCTCTTGTTGTTCTTGTTGTTCTTGTTGTTGTTCTTGTTGTTCTTGTTGTTGTTCTTGTTGTTCTTGTTGTTGTTCTTGTTGTTCTCGTTGTTTTCGTTGTTCTCGTTGTTCTCGTTGTTCTCGTTGTCCTCGTTGGTCTCGTTGTTCTCGTTGTTCTCGTTGTTCTCGTTGTTCTCGTTGTTCTCGTTGTTCTCGTTGTTCTCGTTGTTTTTGTTGTTCTTGTTGTTCTTGTTGTTCTAGTTGTTCGTGTTGTTCTTGTTGTTCTTGTTGTTCATGTTGTTCTTGTTGTTCTTCTTGTTGTTGTTCTAGTTGTCCTTGTTGTTGTTGTTCTGGTTGTCCTTGTTGTCCTTGTTGTTCCGGTTGTTCTTGTTGTTCTTGTTGTTCTTGTTGTTCTTGTTGTTCTTGTTGTTCTTGTTGTTCTTGTTGTTCTTGTTGTTCTTGTTGTTCTTGTTGTTCTTGTTGTTCTTGTTGTTCTTGTTGTTCTTGTTGATCTTACTGTTCTTGTTGATCTTGTTGATCTTGTTGTTCTTGTTGTTCTTGTTGATCTTGTTGATCTTGTTGTTCTTGTTGTTCTTGTTGTTCTTGTTGTTTTTGTTGATCTTGTTGATCTTGTTGTTCTCATTGTTCCCGTTGTTCTCGTTGTTCTCGTTGTTCTCGTTGTTATCGTTGTTCTCGTTGTTCTTGTTGTTCTTGTTGTTCTTTTTGTTCTTGTTGTTCTTGTTGTCCTTGTTGTTGTTGTTGTTGTTGTTGTTGTTCTTGTTGTTCATGTTGTTGTTGTTCTGACTGATGTTGTTGTTCTTGTTCTTGTTGTTCTTGTTGTTCTTGTTGCTCTTGTTGTTCTTGTTGTTGTTCTTGTTCTTGTTATTCTTTTTGTCCATGTCGTTCTTGCTGTTGTTGTTCCCGTTGTTCTTGATCTTGTTGTTCTTCTTGTTGTTGTTGTTCTTGTTGTTCTTGTTGTTCTTGCTGTTGTTGTTCCCGTTGTTCTTGTTCTTGTTGTTGTTGTTGTTGTTGTTGTTGTTGTTGTTCTTGTTGTTGTTGTTCTTGCTGTTCTTGTTCTTGTTGCTCTTGTTGTTCTTGTTGTTCTTGTTGTTCTTGTTGTTCTTGTTGTTGTTGTTGTTGTTCTTGTTGTTCTTGTTGCTTTTGTTGCTCTTGCTGTTCTCATTGTTTCCGTTGTTCTCGTTGTTCTCGTTGCTCTCGTTGTTCTCGTTGTTCTTGTTGTTCTTGTTGTTCTTGTTATTCTTGTTGTTCTTGTTGTCCTTGTTGATCTTGTTGTTGTTCTTGTTGTTGTCCTTGTTGTTCTTGTTGTTCTTTTTGTTCTTGTTGTTCTTGTTCTTGTTGTTCTTGTTGTTCTTGTTGTTGCTCTTGTTGTTCTTGTTCTTGTTGTTCTTGTTGTTCTTGTTGTTCTTGTTGTTCTTGTTGTTCTTGTTGTTCTTCTTGTTCTTGTTGTTCTTGTTGTTCTTGTTGTTCTTGTTGTTCTTGTTCTTGTTGTTCTTGTTGTTCTTGTTGTTCTTGTTGTTCTTGTTGTTCTTGTTGTTCTTGTTGTTCATGTTGCTGTTGTTCTTGTTGATCCTGTTGTACTTGTTGTTCTTGTTGTTCTTGTTGTTCTTATTGTTCTTGTTGTTCTTGTTGTTCTTGTTGCTCTCGTCGTTGCTGTTCCCGTTGTTCTTGTTCTTATTGTTCCCGTTGTTCTTGTTCTTGTTGTTGTTGTTGTTGTTCTTGTTGTTCTTGTTGTCCTTGTTGTCCTTGTTGTTCTTGTTGTTCTTGTTGTTCCTGTTGTTCCTGTTGTTCCTGTTGTTCCTGTTGTTCCTGTTGTACCTGTTGTCCTTGTTGTTCTTGTTGTTGTTGTCCTTGTTGTTCTTGTTGTGCTTGTTGTTCTTGTTGTTCTTGTTGTTCTTGTTGTTCTTGTTGATCTTGTTGATCTTGTTGTTCTTGTTGTTCTTGTTGCTCTTGTTGCTCTTGTTGCTCTTGTTGCTCTTGTTGCTCTTGTCGTTCTTGTTGTTCTTGTTGTTCGTGTTGTTCTTGTTGTTCTTGTTGTTGTTCTTGTTGTTCTTGTTGTTGTTCTCGTTGTTCTCGTTGTTCTCGTTGTTCTCGTTGTTCTCGTTGTTCTCGTTGTTCTCGTTGTTCTTGTTGTTCTTGTTGTTCTTGTTGTTGTTGTTGTTGTTCTTGTTGTTGTTGTTGTTGTTCCTGTTGTTCTTGTTGTTCTTGTTGCTCTTGTTGCTCTTGTTGTTCTTGTTGTTCTTGTTGTGCTTGTTGTTCTTGTTGTTCTTGTTGCACTTGTTGCTCTTGTTGCTCTTGTTGCTCTGGTTGTTGATGTTCTTGTTGTTAACGTTGTTGTTGTTCTTGCTGTTCTTGTTGTTCTTGTTGTTCTTGTTGTTCTTGTTGATCTTGTTGTTCTTGTTGCTCTCGTTGCTGTTGTAGTTCTTGTTGTTCTGGTTGTTGTTGTTCTTGTTGTTCTTCTTGTTCTTGTTCTAGTTGTTCTTGTTGTTGTTCTGGTTTTTCTTGTCGTTCTTGTTGTTCCGGTTGTTCTTGTTGTTCTTGTTGTTCTTGTTGCTCTTGTTGTTCTTGTTGTTCATGTTGTTCTTGTTGTTCTTGTTGTTCTTGTTGTTCTTGTTGTTCTTGTTGTTCTTGTTGTTCTTGTTGTTCTTGTTGTTCTTGTTGTTCTTGTTGTTCTTGTTGTTCTTGTTGTTGTTGTTCTAGTTGTCCTTGTTGTTGTTGTTCTGGTTGTTCTTGTTGTTCTTGTTGCTCCGGTTGTTCATGTTGTTGTTCTTGTTGTTGTTGTTGTTCTTATTTTTGTTGTTGTTGTTGTTGTTTTTCTTGCTGTTCTTGTTGTTCTTGTTGTTCGTGCTGGTCATGTTGTTCTTGTTGTTCTTGTTGTTGTTGTTATTGTTGTTGTTGTTGTCCTTGTTGTTCTTGTTGTTCTTGTTGTTCTTGTTGTTCTTGTTGTTCCGGTTGTTCTTGTTGTTCCGGTTGTTATTGTTGTTCTTGTTGTTCTTGTTGTTTTTGTTGTTCTTGTTGTTGTTGTTGTTGTTCTTGTTGTTGTTCTAGTTGTTCTTGTTGTTGTTGTTCTGGTTGTCCTTGTTGTTCTTGTTGTTCTTGTTGCTCTTGTTGCTCTTGTTGCTCTTGTTGCTGTTGTTGTTCTTGTTGTTCTGGTTGTTGATGTTCTTGTTCTTCATGTTGTTGTTGTTCTTGTTGTTCTTGTTGTTGTTGTTGTTGCTCTTGCTGTTCTTGTTGTTCTTGTTGTTGTTATTGTTGTTGTTGTCCTTGTTGTTCTTGTTGTTCTTGTTGTTCTTGTTGTTCTTGTTGTTCTTGTTGTTCTTGTTGTTCTTGTTGTTCTTGTTGTTCTTGTTGTTCTTACTGTTCATGTTGCTCTTGTTGTTGTTGTTGATGATGTTGTGCTTGTTGTTCTCGTTGTTCTTGTTGATCTTGTTGATCTTGTTGTTCTTGTTGTTGTTCTTGTTGTTCTTGTTGTTGTTCTTGTTCTTCTTGTTGTTCTTGTTGTTGTTCTTGTTCTTCTTGTTGTTCTTGTTGTTCTCGTTGTTCTCGTTGTTCTTGTTGTTCTTGTTGTTGTTCTTGTTGTTGTTCTTGTTGTTCTTGTTGTTCTTGTTGTTGTTCTTGTTGTTCTTGTTGTTCTTGTCGTTCTCGTTGTTCTCGTTGTTCTCGTTGTTCTCGTTGTCCTCGTTGTCCTCGTTGTTCTCGTTGTTCTCGTTGTTCTCGTTGTTCTCGTTGTCCTCGTTGTTCTCGTTGTTCTCGTTCTTCTCGTTGGTCTCGCTGTTCTCGTTGTTCTCGTTGTTCTTGTTGTTCTTGTTGTTCTTGTTGTTCTTGTTGTTCTTGTTGTTCTTGTTGTTCTTGTTGTTCTCGTTGTTCTTGTTCTTCTCGTTGTTCTTGTTGTTCTTGTTGCTCTTACTGTTCATGTTGTTCTTGTTGTTGTTGTTGATGATGTTGTCCTTGTTGTTCTTGTTGTTCTTGTTGCTCTTGTTGCTCTTGTTGCTCTTGTTGCTCTTGTTGCTCTTGTCGTTCTTGTTGTTCTTGTTGTTCGTGTTCTTGTTGTTCTTGTTGTTCTTGTTGTTCTTGTTGTTCTTGTTGTTCTTGTTGTTCTTGTTGTTCTTGTTGTTGTTCTTGTTGTTCTCGTTGTTCTCGTTGTTCTCGTTGTTCTTGTTGTTCTCGTTGCTCTCGTTGTTCTCGTTGTTCTTGTTGTTCTTGTTGTTCTTGTTGTTCTTGTTATTCTTGTTGTTCTTGTTGTTCTTGTTGATCTTGTTGTTGTTCTTGTTGTTCTTGTTGTTGTTCTTGTTGTTCTTGTTGCTCTCGTCGTGTTGTTCCGTTGTTCTTGGGTTCTTGTTGCTCCGCGTTGTTCTTGTTCTTGTTGTTGGTGTTGTTGTTCTTGTTGTTCTTGTTGTTCTTGTTGTTCTTGTTGTTCTTGTGTTCTTGTTATTCTTGTTGTTCTTGTCGTTCTTGTTGTTCTTTGTTGTCCTTGTTGCTGTTCTTGCTGTTGTTGTTCTTGTTGTTCATGTTGTTGTTGTCTGGTTGTTCTTGTTGTTCTTGTTGTTCTTGTTGTTCTTGTTGTTTTTGTTGATCTTGTTGATCTTGTTGTTCTCATTGTTCCCGTTGTTCTCGTTGTTCTCGTTGTTCTCGTTGTTATCGTTGTTCTCGTTGTTCTTGTTGTTCTTGTTGTTCTTTTTGTTCTTGTTGTTCTTGTTGTCCTTGTTGTTGTTGTTGTTGTTGTTGTTCTTGTTGTTCATGTTGTTGTTGTTCTGACTGATGTTGTTGTTCTTGTTCTTGTTGTTCTTGTTGTTCTTGTTGCTCTTGTTGTTCTTGTTGTTGTTCTTGTTCTTGTTATTCTTTTTGTCCATGTCGTTCTTGCTGTTGTTGTTCCCGTTGTTCTTGATCTTGTTGTTCTTCTTGTTGTTGTTGTTCTTGTTGTTCTTGTTGTTCTTGCTGTTGTTGTTCCCGTTGTTCTTGTTCTTGTTGTTGTTGTTGTTGTTGTTGTTGTTGTTGTTGTTCTTGTTGTTGTTGTTCTTGCTGTTCTTGTTCTTGTTGCTCTTGTTGTTCTTGTTGTTCTTGTTGTTCTTGTTGTTCTTGTTGTTGTTGTTGTTCTTCTTGTTGTTCTTGTTGCTTTTGTTGCTCTTGCTGTTCTCATTGTTTCCGTTGTTCTCGTTGTTCTCGTTGCTCTCGTTGTTCTCGTTGTTCTTGTTGTTCTTGTTGTTCTTGTTATTCTTGTTGTTCTTGTTGTCCTTGTTGATCTTGTTGTTGTTCTTGTTGTTGTCCTTGTTGTTCTTGTTGTTCTTTTTGTTCTTGTTGTTCTTGTTCTTGTTGTTCTTGTTGTTCTTGTTGTTGCTCTTGTTGTTCTTGTTCTTGTTGTTCTTGTTGTTCTTGTTGTTCTTGTTGTTCTTGTTGTTCTTGTTGTTCTTGTTGTTCTTCTTGTTCTTGTTGTTCTTGTTGTTCTTGTTGTTCTTGTTGTTCTTGTTCTTGTTGTTCTTGTTGTTCTTGTTGTTCTTGTTGTTCTTGTTGTTCTTGTTGTTCTTGTTGTTCATGTTGCTGTTGTTCTTGTTGATCCTGTTGTACTTGTTGTTCTTGTTGTTCTTGTTGTTCTTATTGTTCTTGTTGTTCTTGTTGTTCTTGTTGCTCTCGTCGTTGCTGTTCCCGTTGTTCTTGTTCTTATTGTTCCCGTTGTTCTTGTTCTTGTTGTTGTTGTTGTTGTTCTTGTTGTTCTTGTTGTCCTTGTTGTCCTTGTTGTTCTTGTTGTTCTTGTTGTTCCTGTTGTTCCTGTTGTTCCTGTTGTTCCTGTTGTTCCTGTTGTACCTGTTGTCCTTGTTGTTCTTGTTGTTGTTGTCCTTGTTGTTCTTGTTGTGCTTGTTGTTCTTGTTGTTCTTGTTGTTCTTGTTGTTCTTGTTGTTCTTGTTGATCTTGTTGTTCTTGTTGTTCTTGTTGCTCTTGTTGCTCTTGTTGCTCTTGTTGCTCTTGTTGCTCTTGTCGTTCTTGTTGTTCTTGTTGTTCGTGTTGTTCTTGTTGTTCTTGTTGTTGTTCTTGTTGTTCTTGTTGTTGTTCTCGTTGTTCTCGTTGTTCTCGTTGTTCTCGTTGTTCTCGTTGTTCTCGTTGTTCTTGTTGTTCTTGTTGTTCTTGTTGTTGTTGTTGTTGTTCTTGTTGTTGTTGTTGTTGTTCCTGTTGTTCTTGTTGTTCTTGTTGCTCTTGTTGCTCTTGTTGTTCTTGTTGTTCTTGTTGTGCTTGTTGTTCTTGTTGTTCTTGTTGCACTTGTTGCTCTTGTTGCTCTTGTTGCTCTGGTTGTTGATGTTCTTGTTGTTAACGTTGTTGTTGTTCTTGCTGTTCTTGTTGTTCTTGTTGTTCTTGTTGTTCTTGTTGATCTTGTTGTTCTTGTTGCTCTCGTTGCTGTTGTAGTTCTTGTTGTTCTGGTTGTTGTTGTTCTTGTTGTTCTTCTTGTTCTTGTTCTAGTTGTTCTTGTTGTTGTTCTGGTTTTTCTTGTCGTTCTTGTTGTTCCGGTTGTTCTTGTTGTTCTTGTTGTTCTTGTTGCTCTTGTTGTTCTTGTTGTTCATGTTGTTCTTGTTGTTCTTGTTGTTCTTGTTGTTCTTGTTGTTCTTGTTGTTCTTGTTGTTCTTGTTGTTCTTGTTGTTCTTGTTGTTCATGTTGTTCTTGTTGTTCTTCTTGTTGTTGTTCTAGTTGTTCTTGTTGTTGTTGTTCTGGTTGTTCTTGTTGTTCTTGTTGTTCCGGTTGTTCTTGTTGTTCTTGTTTTTCTTGCTGTTCATGTTGTCTTGTTGTCCTTGTTGTTCTAGTTGTTCTTGTTGTTCTTGTTGTTCTTGTTGTTCTTGTTGTTCTTGTTGTTCTTGTTGTTGTTCTAGTTGTCCTTGTTGTTGTTGTTCTGGTTGTTCTTGTCGTTCTTGTTGCTCCGGTTGTTCATGTTGTTGTTCTTGTTGTTGTTGTTGTTCTTATTTTTGTTGTTGTTGTTGTTTTTCTTGCTGTTCTTGTTCTTGTTGTTCTTGTTGTTCGTGCTGGTCATGTTGTTCTTGTTGTTCTTGTTGTTGTTGTTATTGTTGTTGTTGTTGTCCTTGTTGTTCTTGTTGTTCTTGTTGTTCTTGTTGTTCTTGTTGTTCTTGTTGTTCATGTTGTTCTTGTTGTTCTTGTTGTTCTTGTTGTTCTTGTTGTTCTTGTTGTTCTTGTTGTTCTTATTGTTCTTGTTGTCCTTGTTGTTCTTGTTGTTCTTGTTGTTCTTGTTGTTCTTGTTGTTCTTGTTGTTCTTGTTGTTGTTGTTCTTGTTGTTCTTGTTGTTGTTGTTCTGGTTGTTCTTGCTGTTCTTGTTGTTCCGGTTGTTCTTGTTGTTCCGGTTGTTATTGTTGTTCTTGTTGTTCTTGTTGTTCTTGTTGTTTTTGTTGTTCTTGTTGTTGTTGTTGTTGTTCTTGTTGTTGTTCTAGTTGTTCTTGTTGTTGTTGTTCTGGTTGTTCTTGTTGTTCTTGTTGTTCTTGTTGCTCTTGTTGCTCTTGTTGCTCTTGTTGCTGTTGTTGTTCTTGTTGTTCTTATTGTTCTTGTTGTTCTTGTTGTTCTTGTTGTTCTTGTTGTTCTTGTTGTTCTTGTTGTTCTTGTTGTTCTTGTTGTTCTTGTTGTTCTTCTTGTTCTTGTTGTTCTTGTTGTTGTTGTTGTTGTTCTTGTTGTTCTTGTTGTTGTTGTTGCTCTTGCTGTTCTTGTTGTTCTTGTTGTTGTTATTGTTGTTGTTGTCCTTGTTGTTCTTGTTGTTCTTGTTGTTCTTGTTGTTCTTGTTGTTGTTGTTATTGTTGTTGTTGTTGACCTTGTTGTTCTTGTTGTTCTTGTTGTTCTTGTTGTTCAGGTTGTTCTTGTTGTTCAGGTTGTTCTTGTTGTTCTTGTTGTTCTTGTTGTTCTTGTTGTTATTGTTGTTCTTGTTGTTCTTATTGTTCTTGTTGTTCTTGTTGTTCTTGTTGTTCTTGTTCTTGTTGTTCTTGTTGTTCTTGTTGTTCTTGTTGTTCTTGTTGTTCTTGTTGTTCTTGTTGTTCTTGTTGTTCTTGTTGTTCTTGTTGTTCTTGTTGTTCTTCTTGTTCTTGTTGTTCTTGTTGTTGTTGTTGTTGTTCTTGTTGTTCTTGTTGTTGTTGTTCTGGTTGTTCTTGTTGTTCTTGTTGTTCCGGTTGTTCTTGTTGTTCCGGTTGTTATTGTTGTTCTTGTTGTTCTTGTTGCTCTTGTTGTTCTTTTTGTTCTTGTTGTTCTTGTTGTTATTGTTGTTCTTGTTGTTCTTGTTGTTCTTCTTGTTCCTGTTGTTCTTGTTGTTCTTGTTGTTCTTGTTGTTCTTGTTGTTCTTGTTGTTCTTGTTGTTGTTGTTGTTGTTCTTGTTGTTCTTGTTGCTTTTGTTGCTCTTGCTGTTCTCATTGATTCCGTTGTTCTCGTTGTTCTCGTTGCTCCCGTTGTTCTCGTTGTTCTTGTTGTTCTTGTTGTTCTTGTTGTTCTTGTTATTCTTGTTGTTCTTGTTGTTCTTGTTGTTCTTTTTGTTCTTGTTGTTCTTGTTCTTGTTGTTCTTGTTGTTCTTGTTGTTGCTCTTGTTGTTCTTGTTCTTGTTGTTCTTGTTGTTCTTGTTGTTCTTGTTGTTCTTCTTGTTCTTGTTGTTCTTGTTGTTCTTGTTGTTCTTGTTGTTCTTGTTCTTGTTGTTCTTGTTGTTCTTGTTGTTCTTGTTGTTCTTGTTGTTCTTGTTGTTCTTGTTGTTCTTGTTGTTCTTGTTGTTCTTGTTGTTCTTGTTGTTCTTGCTGTTCATGTTGCTGTTGTTCTTGTTGATCCTGTTGTACTTGTTGTTCTTGTTGTTCTTGTTGTTCTTATTGTTCTTGTTGTTCTTGTTGTTCTTGTTGCTCTCGTCGTTGCTGTTCCCGTTGTTCTTGTTCTTATTGTTCCCGTTGTTCTTGTTCTTGTTGTTGTTCTTGTTGTTCTTGTTGTTCTTGTTGTCCTTGTTGTTCTTGTTGTTCTTGTTGTTCTTGTTGTTCCTGTTGTTCCTGTTGTTCCTGTTGTTCCTGTTGTTCCTGTTGTTCCTGTTGTTCCTGTTGTACCTGTTGTCCTTGTTGTTCTTGTTGTTGTTGTCCTTGTTGTTCTTGTTGTGCTTGTTGTTCTTGTTGTTCTTGTTGATCTTGTTGATCTTGTTGTTCTTGTTGTTCTTGTTGCTCTTGTTGCTCTTGTTGCTCTTGTTGCTCTTGTTGCTCTTGTCGTTCTTGTTGTTCTTGTTGTTCGTGTTGTTCTTGTTGTTCTTGTTTTTCTTGTTGTTCTTGTTGTTCTTGTTGTTGTTCTTGTTGTTGTTGTTGTTGTTCTTGTTGTTCTTGTTGTTCTTTTTGTTCTTGTTGTTCTTGTTGTCCTTGTTGTTGTTCTTGTTCTTGTTGTTCTTGTTGTTCTTGTTGCTCTTGTTGTTCTTGTTGTTGTTCTTGTTCTTGTTATTCTTTTTGTCCATGTCGTTCTTGCTGTTGTTGTTCCCGTTGTTCTTGATCTTGTTGTTCTTCTTTTTGTTGTTGTTCTTGTTGTTCTTGTTGTTCTTGCTGTTGTTGTTCCCGTTGTTCTTGTTCTTGTTGTTGTTGTTGTTGTTGTTGTTTTTCTTGTTGTTGTTGTTCTTGCTGTTCTTGTTCTTGTTGCTCTTGTTGTTCTTGTTGTTCTTGTTGTTCTTGTTGTTCTTGTTGTTGTTGTTGTTGTTCTTGTTGTTCTTGTTGCTTTTGTTGCTGTTGCTGTTCTCATTGATTCCGTTGTTCTCGTTGTTCTCGTTGCTCCCGTTGTTCTCGTTGTTCTTGTTGTTCTTGTTGTTCTTGTTGTTCTTGTTATTCTTGTTGTTCTTGTTGTTCTTGTTGATCTTGTTGTTGTTCTTGTTGTTGTTCTTGTTGTTCTTGTTGTTCTTGTTGTTCTTTTTGTTCTTGTTGTTCTTGTTCTTGTTGTTCTAGGTGTTCTTGTTGTTGCTCTTGTTGTTCTTGTTCTTGTTGTTCTTGTTGTTCTTGTTGTTCTTGTTGTTCTTCTTGTTCTTGTTGTTCTTGTTGTTCTTGTTGTTCTTGTTGTTCTTGTTCTTGTTGTTCTTGTTGTTCTTGTTGTTCTTGTTGTTCTTGTTGTTCTTGTTGTTCTTGTTGTTCTTGCTGTTCATGTTGCTGTTGTTCTTGTTGATCCTGTTGTACTTGTTGTTCTTGTTGTTCTTGTTGTTCTTATTGTTCTTGTTGTTCTTGTTGTTCTTGTTGCTCTCGTCGTTGCTGTTCCCGTTGTTCTTGTTCTTATTGTTCCCGTTGTTCTTGTTCTTGTTGTTGTTCTTGTTGTTCTTGTTGTTCTTGTTGTCCTTGTTGTTCTTGTTGTTCTTGTTGTTCTTGTTGTTCCTGTTGTTCCTGTTGTTCCTGTTGTTCCTGTTGTTCCTGTTGTTCCTGTTGTACCTGTTGTCCTTGTTGTTCTTGTTGTTGTTGTCCTTGTTGTTCTTGTTGTGCTTGTTGTTCTTGTTGTTCTTGTTGATCTTGTTGATCTTGTTGTTCTTGTTGTTCTTGTTGCTCTTGTTGCTCTTGTTGCTCTTGTTGCTCTTGTTGCTCTTGTCGTTCTTGTTGTTCTTGTTGTTCGTGTTGTTCTTGTTGTTCTTGTTGTTCTTGTTGTTCTTGTTGTTCTTGTTGTTGTTCTTGTTGTTCTTGTTGTTGTTCTCGTTGTTCTCGTTGTTCTCGTTGTTCTCGTTGTTCTCGTTGTTCTCGTTGTTCTCGTTGTTCTCGTTGTTCTCGTTGTTCTCGTTGTTCTTGTTGTTCTTGTTGTTCATGTTGTTCTTGTTGTTCTTGTTGTTCTTGTTGTTCTTGTTGCTGTTGTTGTTCTTGTTGTTCTGGTTGTTGATGTTCTTGTTCTTCATGTTGTTGTTGTTCTTGTTGTTCTTGTTGTTGTTGTTGTTGCTCTTGCTGTTCTTGTTGTTCTTGTTGTTGTTATTGTTGTTGTTGTCCTTGTTGTTCTTGTTGTTCTTGTTGTTCTTGCTGTTCTTGTTGTTCTTGTTGTTCTTGTTGTTCTTGTTGTTCTTGTTGTTCTTGTTGTTCTTGTTGTTCTTAGTGTTCATGTTGCTCTTGTTGTTGTTGTTGATGATGTTGTGCTTGTTGTTCTCGTTGTTCTTGTTGATCTTGTTGATCTTGTTGATCTTGTTGTTCTTGTTGTTGTTCTTGTTGTTCTTGTTGTTGTTCTTGTTCTTCTTGTTGTTCTTGTTGTTCTCGTTGTTCTCGTTGTTCTCGTTGTTCTTGTTGTTCTTGTTGTTGTTCTTGTTGTTGTTCTTGTTGTTCTTGTTGTTCTTGTTGTTGTTCTTGTTGTTCTTGTTGTTCTTGTCGTTCTCGTTGTTCTCGTTGTTCTCATTGTTCTCGTTGTCCTCGTTGTCCTCGTTGTTCTCGTTGTTCTCGTTGTTCTCGTTGTTCTCGTTGTCCTCGTTGTTCTCGTTGTTCTCGTTCTTCTCGTTGGTCTCGCTGTTCTCGTTGTTCTCGTTGTTCTTGTTGTTCTTGTTGTTCTTGTTGTTCTTGTTGTTCTTGTTGTTCTTGTTGTTCTCGTTGTCCTTGTTCTTCTCGTTGTTCTTGTTGTTCTTGTTGCTCTTACTGTTCATGTTGTTCTTGTTGTTGTTGTTGATGATGTTGTCCTTGTTGTTCTTGTTGTTCTTGTTGTTCTTGTTCTTCTTGTTGCTCTTGTTGTTCTTGTTGTTCTTACTGTTCATGTTGTTCTTGTTGTTGTTGTTGATGATGTTGTCCTTGTTGTTCTTGTTGTTCTTGTTGTACTTGTTGATCTTGTTGATCTTGTTGTTCTTGTTGTTCTTGTTGCTCTTGTTGCTCTTGTTGCTCTTGTTGCTCTTGTTGCTCTTGTCGTTCTTGTTGTTCTTGTTGTTCGTGTTGTTCTTGTTGTTCTTGTTGTTCTTGTTGTTCTTGTTGTTCTTGTTGTTCTTGTTGTTGTTCTTGTTGTTCTTGTTGTTGTTCTCGTTGTTCTCGTTGATCTCGTTGATCTCGTTGTTCTCGTTGTTCTCGTTGTACTCGTTGTTCTTGTTGTTCTTGTTGTTGTTGTTGTTCTTGTTGTTGTTGTTGTTGTTCCTGTTGTTCTTGTTGTTCTTGTTGATCTTGTTGATCTTGTTGTTCTTGTTGTTCTTGTTGCTCTTGTTGCCCTTGTTGTTCTTGTTGTTCTTGTTGTTCTTGTTGTTGTTCTTGTTGTTCTTGTTGTTGTTCTTGTTGTTCTTGTTGTTGTTCTTGTTGTTCTCGTTGTTTTCGTTGTTCTCGTTGTTCTCGTTGTTCTCGTTGTCCTCGTTGGTCTCGTTGTTCTCGTTGTTCTCGTTGTTCTCGTTGTTCTCGTTGTTCTCGTTGGTCTCGTTGTTCTCGTTGTTCTCGTTGTTCTCGTTGTTCTCGTTGTTCTCGTTGTTTTTGTTGTTCTTGTTGTTCTTGTTGTTCTAGTTGTTCGTGTTGTTCTTGTTGTTCTTGTTGTTCATGTTGTTCTTGTTGTTCTTCTTGTTGTTGTTCTAGTTGTCCTTGTTGTTGTTGTTCTGGTTGTCCTTGTTGTCCTTGTTGTTCTTGTTGTTCCGGTTGTTCTTGTTGTTCTTGTTCTTGTTGTTCTTGTTGTTTTTGCTGTTCATGTTGTCTTGTTGTCCTTGTTGTTCTAGTTGTTCTTGTTGTTCTTGTTGTTCTTGTTGTTCTTGTTGTTGTTGTTCTAGTTGTTCTTGTTATTGTTGTTCTGGTTGTTCTTGTTGTTCTTGTTGTTCTTGCTGTTGTTGTTGTTCTTATTTTTGTTGTTGTTGTTGTTGTTGTTATTGTTGTTGTTGTCCTTGTTGTTCTTGTTGTTCTTTTTGTTCTTGATGTTCTTGTTGTTCTTGTTGTTCTTGTTGTTCTTGTTGTTCTTGTTGTTCTTGTTGTTCTTGTTGTTCTTGTTGCTCTTGTTGTTCTTGTTGTTCTTGTTGTTTTTGTTGTTCATGTTGTTCTTGTTGTTCTTCTTATTGTTGTTCTAGTTGTCCTTGTTGTTGTTGTTGTCCTTGTTGCTCTTGTTGTTGTTGTCCTTGCTGTTCTTGTTGTGCTTGTTGTTCTTGTTGATCTTGTTGTTCTTGTTGCTCTTGTTGCTCTTGTTGTTCTCGTTGCTCTTGTTGTTCTTGTTGTTCTTGTTGTTGTTCTTGTTGTTGTTCTTGTTGTTGTTCTTGTTGTTCTTGTTGTTGTTCTTGTTGTTCTTGTTGTTCTTGTTGTTCTCGTTGTTCTCGTTGTTCTCGTTGTTCTCGTTGTTCTCGTTGTTCTCGTTGTTCTCGTTGTTCTCGTTGTTCTCGTTGTTCTCGTTGTTCTCGTTGTCCTCGTTGTCCTCGTTGTCCTCGTTGTCCTCGTTGTCCTCGTTGTTCTCGTTGTTCTCGTTGGTCTCGTTGGTCTCGTTGGTCTCGTTGTTCTCGTTGTTCTCGTTGTTCTCGTTGTTCTCGTTGTTTTTGTTGTTCTTGTTGTTCTTGTTGTTCTTGTTGTTCTTGTTGTTCTTGTTGTTCTTGTTGTTCTTGTTGTTCTTGTTGTTCTTGTTGTTCTTGTTGTTGTTGTTGTTCTTGTTGTTCTTGTTGTTGTTGTTCTGGTTGTTCTTGTTGTTCTTGTTGTTCCGGTTGTTCTTGTTGTTCCGGTTGTTATTGTTGTTCTTGTTGTTCTTGTTGCTCTTGTTGTTCTTGTTGTTCTTGTTGTTTTTGTTGTTCTTGTTGTTGTTGTTGTTGTTCTTGTTGTTGTTCTAGTTGTTCTTGTTGTTGTTGTTCTGGTTGTTCTTGTTGTTCTTGTTGTTCTTGTTGCTCTTGTTGCTCTTGTTGCTCTTGTTGCTGTTGTTGTTCTTGTTGTTCTGGTTGTTGATGTTCTTGTTCTTCATGTTGTTGTTGTTCTTGTTGTTCTTGTTGTTGTTGTTGTTGCTCTTGCTGTTCTTGTTGTTCTTGTTGTTGTTATTGTTGTTGTTGTCCTTGTTGTTCTTGTTGTTCTTGTTGTTCTTGTTGTTCTTGTTGTTCTTACTGTTCATGTTGTTGTTGTTGATGATGTTGTGCTTGTTGCTCTTGTTGTTCTTGTTGATCTTGTTGATCTTGTTGTTCTTGTTGTTCTTGTTGTTGTTCTTGTTGTTCTTGTTGTTGTTCTTGTTCTTCTTGTTGTTCTTGTTGTTCTCGTTGTTCTCGTTGTTCTCGTTGTTCTCGTTGTTCTTGTTGTTGTTCTTGTTGTTGTTCTTGTTGTTGTTCTTGTTGTTGTTCTTGTTGTTCTTGTTGTTGTTCTTGTTGTTCTTGTTGTTGTTCTTGTTGTTCTTGTTGTTCTCGTTGTTCTCGTTGTTCTCGTTGTTCTCGTTGTTCTCGTTGTTCTCGTTGTTCTCGTTGTTCTCGTTGTTCTCGTTGTTCTCGTTGTTCTCGTTGTCCTCGTTGTCCTCGTTGTCCTCGTTGTCCTCGTTGTCCTCGTTGTCCTCGTTGTCCTCGTTGTTCTCGTTGTTCTCGTTGTTCTCGTTGTTTTTGTTGTTCTTGTTGTTCTTGTTGTTCTTGTTGTTCTTGTTGTTCTTGTTGTTCTTGTTGTTCTTGTTGTTCTTGTTGTTCTTGTTGTTCTTGTTGTTCTTGTTGTTCTTGTTGTTCTTGTTGTTCTTGTTGTTCTTGTTGTTCTTGTTGTTCTTGTTGTTCTTGTTGTTCTTGTTGTTCTTGTTGTTCTTGTTGTTCTTGTTGTTCTTGTTGTTCTTGTTGTTCTTGTTGTTCTTGTTGTTCTTGTTGATCTTACTGTTCTTGTTGATCTTGTTGATCTTGTTGTTCTTGTTGATCTTGTTGATCTTGTTGTTCTTGTTGTTCTTGTTGATCTTGTTGATCTTGTTGATCTTGTTGTTCTTGTTGTTCTTGTTGCTCTTGTTGCCCTTGTTGCTCTTGTTGTTCTTGTTGTTCTTGTTGTTGTTCTTGTTGTTCTTGTTGTTGTTCTTGTTGTTCTTGTTGTTGTTCTTGTTGTTCTCGTTGTTTTCGTTGTTCTCGTTGTTCTCGTTGTTCTCGTTGTCCTCGTTGGTCTCGTTGTTCTCGTTGTTCTCGTTGTTCTCGTTGTTCTCGTTGTTCTCGTTGTTCTCGTTGTTCTCGTTGTTTTTGTTGTTCTTGTTGTTCTTGTTGTTCTAGTTGTTCGTGTTGTTCTTGTTGTTCTTGTTGTTCATGTTGTTCTTGTTGTTCTTCTTGTTGTTGTTCTAGTTGTCCTTGTTGTTGTTGTTCTGGTTGTCCTTGTTGTCCTTGTTGTTCCGGTTGTTCTTGTTGTTCTTGTTGTTCTTGTTGTTCTTGTTGTTCTTGTTGTTCTTGTTGTTCTTGTTGTTCTTGTTGTTCTTGTTGTTCTTGTTGTCCTTGTTGTTCTTGTTGTTGTTGTCCTTGTTGTTCTTGTTGTGCTTGTTGTTCTTGTTGTTCTTGTTGATCTTGTTGATCTTGTTGTTCTTGTTGTTCTTGTTGCTCTTGTTGCTCTTGTTGCTCTTGTTGCTCTTGTTGCTCTTGTCGTTCTTGTTGTTCTTGTTGTTCGTGTTGTTCTTGTTGTTCTTGTTGTTCTTGTTGTTCTTGTTGTTGTTCTTGTTGTCCTTGTTGTTGTTCTCGTTGTTCTCGTTGTTCTCGTTGTTCTCGTTGTTCTCGTTGTTCTCGTTGTTCTTGTTGTTCTTGTTGTTCATGTTGTTCTTGTTGTTCTTGTTGTTCTTGTTGTTCTTGTTGTTCTTGTTGTTCTTGTTGTTCATGTTGTTCATGTTGTTCTTGTTGTTCTTCTTGTTGTTGTTCTAGTTGTTCTTGTTGTTGTTGTTCTGGTTGTTCTTGTTGTTCTTGTTGTTCCGGTTGTTCTTGTTGTTCTTGTTCTTGTTGTTCTTGTTTTTCTTGCTGTTCATGTTGTCTTGTTGTCCTTGTTGTTCTAGTTGTTCTTGTTGTTCTTGTTGTTCTTGTTGTTCTTGTTGTTCTTGTTGTTGTTGTTCTAGTTGTCCTTGTTGTTCTTGTTGTTCTTGTTGATCTTGTTGATCTTGTTGTTCTTGTTGTTCTTGTTGCTCTTGTTGCTCTTGTTGCTCTTGTTGCTCTTGTTGCTCTTGTCGTTCTTGTTGTTCTTGTTGTTCGTGTTGTTCTTGTTGTTCTTGTTGTTCTTGTTGTTCTTGTTGTTCTTGTTGTTCTTGTTGTTGTTCTTGTTGTTCTTGTTGTTGTTCTCGTTGTTCTCGTTGTTCTCGTTGTTCTCGTTGTTCTCGTTGTTCTCGTTGTTCTTGTTGTTCTTGTTGTTCATGTTGTTCTTGTTGTTCTTGTTGTTCTTGTTGCTCTTGTTGCTCTTGTTGCTCTTGTTGCTGTTGTTGTTCTTGTTGTTCTGGTTGTTGATGTTCTTGTTCTTCATGTTGTTGTTGTTCTTGTTGTTCTTGTTGTTGTTGTTGTTGCTCTTGCTGTTCTTGTTGTTCTTGTTGTTGTTATTGTTGTTGTTGTCCTTGTTGTTCTTGTTGTTCTTGTTGTTCTTGTTGTTCTTGTTGTTCTTGTTGTTCTTGTTGTTCTTGTTGTTCTTGTTGTTCTTGTTGTTCTTGTTGTTCTTAGTGTTCATGTTGCTCTTGTTGTTGTTGTTGATGATGTTGTGCTTGTTGTTCTCGTTGTTCTTGTTGATCTTGTTGATCTTGTTGATCTTGTTGTTCTTGTTGTTGTTCTTGTTGTTCTTGTTGTTGTTCTTGTTCTTCTTGTTGTTCTTGTTGTTCTCGTTGTTCTCGTTGTTCTCGTTGTTCTTGTTGTTCTTGTTGTTGTTCTTGTTGTTGTTCTTGTTGTTCTTGTTGTTCTTGTTGTTGTTCTTGTTGTTCTTGTTGTTCTTGTCGTTCTCGTTGTTCTCGTTGTTCTCGTTGTTCTCGTTGTCCTCGTTGTCCTCGTTGTTCTCGTTGTTCTCGTTGTTCTCGTTGTTCTCGTTGTCCTCGTTGTTCTCGTTGTTCTCGTTCTTCTCGTTGGTCTCGCTGTTCTCGTTGTTCTCGTTGTTCTTGTTGTTCTTGTTGTTCTTGTTGTTCTTGTTGTTCTTGTTGTTCTTGTTGTTCTCGTTGTCCTTGTTCTTCTCGTTGTTCTTGTTGTTCTTGTTGCTCTTACTGTTCATGTTGTTCTTGTTGTTGTTGTTGATGATGTTGTCCTTGTTGTTCTTGTTGTTCTTGTTGTTCTTGTTCTTCTTGTTGCTCTTGTTGTTCTTGTTGTTCTTACTGTTCATGTTGTTCTTGTTGTTGTTGTTGATGATGTTGTCCTTGTTGTTCTTGTTGTTCTTGTTGTACTTGTTGATCTTGTTGATCTTGTTGTTCTTGTTGTTCTTGTTGCTCTTGTTGCTCTTGTTGCTCTTGTTGCTCTTGTTGCTCTTGTCGTTCTTGTTGTTCTTGTTGTTCGTGTTGTTCTTGTTGTTCTTGTTGTTCTTGTTGTTCTTGTTGTTCTTGTTGTTGTTCTTGTTGTTCTTGTTGTTGTTCTCGTTGTTCTCGTTGATCTCGTTGATCTCGTTGTTCTCGTTGTTCTCGTTGTACTCGTTGTTCTTGTTGTTCTTGTTGTTGTTGTTCTTGTTGTTGTTGTTGTTGTTCCTGTTGTTCTTGTTGTTCTTGTTGATCTTGTTGATCTTGTTGTTCTTGTTGTTCTTGTTGCTCTTGTTGCCCTTGTTGTTCTTGTTGTTCTTGTTGTTCTTGTTGTTGTTCTTGTTGTTCTTGTTGTTGTTCTTGTTGTTCTTGTTGTTGATCTTGTTGTTCTCGTTGTTTTCGTTGTTCTCGTTGTTCTCGTTGTTCTCGTTGTCCTCGTTGGTCTCGTTGTTCTCGTTGTTCTCGTTGTTCTCGTTGTTCTCGTTGTTCTCGTTGGTCTCGTTGTTCTCGTTGTTCTCGTTGTTCTCGTTGTTCTCGTTGTTCTCGTTGTTTTTGTTGTTCTTGTTGTTCTTGTTGTTCTAGTTGTTCGTGTTGTTCTTGTTGTTCTTGTTGTTCATGTTGTTCTTGTTGTTCTTCTTGTTGTTGTTCTAGTTGTCCTTGTTGTTGTTGTTCTGGTTGTCCTTGTTGTCCTTGTTGTTCTTGTTGTTCCGGTTGTTCTTGTTGTTCTTGTTCTTGTTGTTCTTGTTGTTTTTGCTGTTCATGTTGTCTTGTTGTCCTTGTTGTTCTAGTTGTTCTTGTTGTTCTTGTTGTTCTTGTTGTTCTTGTTGTTGTTGTTCTAGTTGTTCTTGTTATTGTTGTTCTGGTTGTTCTTGTTGTTCTTGTTGTTCTTGTTGTTGTTGTTGTTCTTATTTTTGTTGTTGTTGTTGTTGTTGTTATTGTTGTTGTTGTCCTTGTTGTTCTTGTTGTTCTTTTTGTTCTTGATGTTCTTGTTGTTCTTGTTGTTCTTGTTGTTCTTGTTGTTCTTGTTGTTCTTGTTGTTCTTGTTGCTCTTGTTGTTCTTGTTGTTCTTGTTGTTTTTGTTGTTCATGTTGTTCTTGTTGTTCTTCTTATTGTTGTTCTAGTTGTCCTTGTTGTTGTTGTTGTCCTTGTTGCTCTTGTTGTTGTTGTCCTTGCTGTTCTTGTTGTGCTTGTTGTTCTTGTTGATCTTGTTGTTCTTGTTGCTCTTGTTGCTCTTGTTGTTCTCGTTGCTCTTGTTGTTCTTGTTGTTCTTGTTGTTGTTCTTGTTGTTGTTCTTGTTGTTGTTCTTGTTGTTCTTGTTGTTGTTCTTGTTGTTCTTGTTGTTCTTGTTGTTCTCGTTGTTCTCGTTGTTCTCGTTGTTCTCGTTGTTCTCGTTGTTCTCGTCGTTCTCGTTGTTCTCGTTGTTCTCGTTGTTCTCGTTGTCCTCGTTGTCCTCGTTGTCCTCGTTGTCCTCGTTGTCCTCGTTGTTCTCGTTGTTCTCGTTGGTCTCGTTGGTCTCGTTGGTCTCGTTGTTCTCGTTGTTCTCGTTGTTCTCGTTGTTCTCGTTGTTTTTGTTGTTCTTGTTGTTCTTGTTGTTCTTGTTGTTCTTGTTGTTCTTGTTGTTCTTGTTGTTCTTGTTGTTCTTGTTGTTCTTGTTGTTGTTGTTGTTCTTGTTGTTCTTGTTGTTGTTGTTCTGGTTGTTCTTGTTGTTCTTGTTGTTCCGGTTGTTCTTGTTGTTCCGGTTGTTATTGTTGTTCTTGTTGTTCTTGTTGCTCTTGTTGTTCTTGTTGTTCTTGTTGTTTTTGTTGTTCTTGTTGTTGTTGTTGTTGTTCTTGTTGTTGTTCTAGTTGTTCTTGTTGTTGTTGTTCTGGTTGTTCTTGTTGTTCTTGTTGTTCTTGTTGCTCTTGTTGCTCTTGTTGCTCTTGTTGCTGTTGTTGTTCTTGTTGTTCTGGTTGTTGATGTTCTTGTTCTTCATGTTGTTGTTGTTCTTGTTGTTCTTGTTGTTGTTGTTGTTGCTCTTGCTGTTCTTGTTGTTCTTGTTGTTGTTATTGTTGTTGTTGTCCTTGTTGTTCTTGTTGTTCTTGTTGTTCTTGTTGTTCTTGTTGTTCTTACTGTTCATGTTGTTGTTGTTGATGATGTTGTGCTTGTTGCTCTTGTTGTTCTTGTTGATCTTGTTGATCTTGTTGTTCTTGTTGTTCTTGTTGTTGTTCTTGTTGTTCTTGTTGTTGTTCTTGTTCTTCTTGTTGTTCTTGTTGTTCTCGTTGTTCTCGTTGTTCTCGTTGTTCTCGTTGTTCTTGTTGTTGTTCTTGTTGTTGTTCTTGTTGTTGTTCTTGTTGTTGTTCTTGTTGTTCTTGTTGTTGTTCTTGTTGTTCTTGTTGTTGTTCTTGTTGTTCTTGTTGTTCTCGTTGTTCTCGTTGTTCTCGTTGTTCTCGTTGTTCTCGTTGTTCTCGTTGTTCTCGTTGTTCTCGTTGTTCTCGTTGTCCTCGTTGTCCTCGTTGTCCTCGTTGTCCTCGTTGTCCTCGTTGTCCTCGTTGTCCTCGTTGTTCTCGTTGTTCTCGTTGTTCTCGTTGTTCTCGTTGTTCTCGTTGTTCTCGTTGTTCTCGTTGTTCTCTTTGTTTTTGTTGTTCTTGTTGTTCTTGTTGTTCTTGTTGTTCTTGTTGTTCTTGTTGTTCTTGTTGTTCTTGTTGTTCTTGTTGTTCTTGTTGTTCTTGTTGTTCTTGTTGTTCTTGTTGTTCTTGTTGTTCTTGTTGTTCTTGTTGTTCTTGTTGTTCTTGTTGTTCTTGTTGTTCTTGTTGTTCTTGTTGCTCTTGTTGTTCTTGTTGTTCTTGTTGTTCTTGTTGTTCTTGTTGTTCTTGTTGTTCTTGTTGTTCTTGTTGTTCTTGTTGTTCTTGTTGATCTTACTGTTCTTGTTGATCTTGTTGATCTTGTTGTTCTTGTTGATCTTGTTGATCTTGTTGTTCTTGTTGTTCTTGTTGATCTTGTTGATCTTGTTGTTCTTGTTGTTCTTGTTGCTATTGTTGCCCTTGTTGCTCTTGTTGTTCTTGTTGTTCTTGTTGTTGTTCTTGTTGTTCTTGTTGTTGTTCTTGTTGTTCTTGTTGTTGTTCTTGTTGTTCTCGTTGTTTTCGTTGTTCTCGTTGTTCTCGTTGTTCTCGTTGTCCTCGTTGGTCTCGTTGTTCTCGTTGTTCTCGTTGTTCTCGTTGTTCTCGTTGTTCTCGTTGTTCTCGTTGTTCTCGTTGTTTTTGTTGTTCTTGTTGTTCTTGTTGTTCTAGTTGTTCGTGTTGTTCTTGTTGTTCTTGTTGTTCATGTTGTTCTTGTTGTTCTTCTTGTTGTTGTTCTAGTTGTCCTTGTTGTTGTTGTTCTGGTTGTCCTTGTTGTCCTTGTTGTTCCGGTTGTTCTTGTTGTTCTTGTTGTTCTTGTTGTTCTTGTTGTTCTTGTTGTTCTTGTTGTTCTTGTTGTTCTTGTTGTTCTTGTTGTTCTTGTTGTTCTTGTTGTTCTTGTTGTTCTTGTTGTTCTTGTTGATCTTACTGTTCTTGTTGATCTTGTTGATCTTGTTGTTCTTGTTGTTCTTGTTGATCTTGTTGATCTTGTTGTTCTTGTTGTTCTTGTTGCTCTTGTTGCCCTTGTTGTTCTTGTTGTTCTTGTTGTTGTTCTTGTTGTTCTTGTTGTTGTTCTTCTTGTTCTTGTTGTTGTTCTTGTTGTTCTCGTTGTTTTCGTTGTTCTCGTTGTTCTCGTTGTTCTCGTTGTCCTCGTTGGTCTCGTTGTTCTCGTTGTTCTCGTTGTTCTCGTTGTTCTCGTTGGTCTCGTTGTTCTCGTTGTTCTCGTTGTTCTCGTTGTTCTCGTTGTTCTCGTTGTTTTTGTTGTTCTTGTTGTTCTTGTTGTTCTAGTTGTTCGTGTTGTTCTTGTTGTTCATGTTGTTCTTGTTGTTCTTCTTGTTGTTGTTCTAGTTGTCCTTGTTGTTGTTGTTCTGGTTGTCCTTGTTGTCCTTGTTGTTCTTGTTGTTCCGGTTGTTCTTGTTGTTCTTGTTCTTGTTGTTCTTGTTGTTTTTGCTGTTCATGTTGTCTTGTTGTCCTTGTTGTTCTAGTTGTTCTTGTTGTTCTTGTTGTTCTTGTTGTTGTTGTTCTAGTTGTTCTTGTTATTGTTGTTCTGGTTGTTCTTGTTGTTCTTGTTGTTCTTGTTGTTGTTGTTGTTCTTATTTTTGTTGTTGTTGTTGTTGTTATTGTTGTTGTTGTCCTTGTTGTTCTTGTTGTTCTTTTTGTTCTTGATGTTCTTGTTGTTCTTGTTGTTCTTGTTGTTCTTGTTGTTCTTGTTGTTCTTGTTGTTCTTGTTGTTCTTGTTGCTCTTGTTGTTCTTGTTGTTCTTGTTGTTTTTGTTGTTCATGTTGTTCTTGTTGTTCTTCTTATTGTTGTTCTAGTTGTCCTTGTTGTTGTTGTTGTCCTTGCTGTTCTTGTTGTGCTTGTTGTTCTTGTTGATCTTGTTGTTCTTGTTGTTCTCGTTGCCCTTGTTGTTCTCGTTGCTCTTGTTGTTCTTGTTGCTCTTGTTGTTCTTGTTGCTCTTGTTGTTCTTGTTGTTGTTCTTGTAGTTCTTGTTTTTGTTGTTCTTGTTGTTGTTGTTCTTGTCGTTGTGGTTCTTGTTGTTCCTGTTGTTGTTGTTGTTCTTGTTGTTGTTGTTCATGTGGTTCTAGTTGTTGTTGCTCTTGCTGTTCTTGTTCTTGTTGTCCTTGTTGTTCTTTCTGTTCTTGTTGTTTTTGTTGTTGTTGTTGTTGTTGTTGTTGTCCTTTCCGTTCTTGTTGTTCTTGTTGTTCTTGTTGTTCTTGTTGGTCTTGTTGCTCTTGTTGATCTTGTTGTTCTTGTTGTTCTTGTTGTTATTGTTGCTCTTGTTGCTCTTGTTGCTCTTGTTGCTGTTGTTGTTCTTGTTGTTCTGGTTGTTGATGTTCTTGTTGTTCTTGTTGTTCTTGTTGTTGTTGTTGTTGCTCTTGCTGTTCTTGTTGTTCTTGTTGTTGTTATTGTTGTTGTTGTCCTTGTTGTTCTTGTTGTTCTTGTTGTTCTTGTTGTTCTTGTTGTTCTTGTTGTTCTTGTTGTTCTTGTTCTTCTTGTTGTTCTTGTTGTTCTTGTTGTTCTTGTTGTTCTTGTTCTTCTTGTCGTTCTTGTTGCTCGTGTTGTTCTTGTTGTTCTTGTTCTTCTTGTTGTTCTTGTTGTTCTTGTTGTTCTTGTTGTTCTTACTGTTCATGTTGTTCTTGTTGTTGTTGTTGATGATGTTGTCCTTGTTGTTCTTGTTGTTCTTTTTGTTCTTGTTCTTCTTGTTGATCTTGTTGATCTTGTTGATCTTGTTGATCTTGTTGATCTCGTTGATCTCGTTGTTCTCGCTGTTCTCGTTGTACTCGTTGTTCTCGTTGTTCTCGTTGTTCTCGTTGTTCTCGTTGTCCTCGTTGTTCTCGTTGTTCTCGTTGTTCTCGTTGTTCTCGTTGTTCTCGTTGTTCTCGTTGTTCTCGTTGTTCTTGTTGTTCTTGTTGTTCTTGTTGTTCTTGTTGTTGTTGTTGTTGTTGTTGTTGTTGTTGTTCCTGTTGTTCTTGTTGTTCTTGTTGCTCTTGTTGCTCTTGTTGTTCTTGTTGTTCTTGTTATGCTTGTTGCTCTTGTTGCTCTTGTTGCTCTGGTTGTTGATGTTCTTGTTGTTAATGTTGTTGTTCTTGCTGTTCTTGTTGTTGTTGTTCTTGTTGTTCTTGTTGTTCTTGTTGTTCTCGTTGATCTTGTTGTTCTTGTTGCTCTCGTTGCTGTTGTAGTTCTTGTTGTTCTGGTTGTTGTTGTTCTTGTTGTTCTTCTTGTTCTTGTTCTAGTTGTTCTTGTTGTTGTTGTTCTGGTTTTTCTTCTCGTTCTTGTTGTTCCGGTTGTTCTTGTTGTTCTTGTTGTTCTTGTTGCTCTTGTTGTTCTTGTTGTTCATGTTGTTCTCGTTGTTCTCGTTGTTCTCGTTGGTCTCGTTGTTCTCGTTGTTCTTGTTGTTCTTGTTGTTGTTGTTGTTCTTGTTGTTCTCGTTGTTCTTATTCTTCTCGTTGTTCTTGTTGTTCTTGTTGTTGTTGTTGTTATTGTCCTTGTTGTTCTTGTTGTTGTTGTCATTGTTGTTCTTGTTGTGCTTGTTGTTCTTGTAGATCTTGTTGTTCTTGTTGCTCTTGTTGCTCTTGTTGCTCTTGTTGTTCTTGTTGCTCTTGTTGTTCTTGTTGTTCTCGTTGTTCTCGTTGTTCTCGTTGTTCTCGTTGTCCTCGTTGTTCTCGTTGTTCTCGTTGTTCTCGTTGTTCTCGTTGTTCTCGTTGTTCTCGTTGTCCTCGTTGTTCTCGTTGTTCTCGTTGTTCTCGTTGGTCTCGCTGTTCTCGTTGTTCTCGTTGTTCTCGTTGTTCGTGTTGTTCTTGTTGTTCTTGTTGTTCTTGTTGTTCTTGTTGTTGTTGTTGTTCTTGTTGTTCTCGTTGTTCTTGTTCTTCTCGTTGTTCTTGTTGTTCTTGTTGCTCTTACTGTTCACGTTGTTCTTGTTGTTGTTGTTGATGATGTTGTCCTTGTTGTTCTTGTTGTTCTTGTTCTTCTTGTTGCTCTTGTTGTTCTTGTTGTTCTTACTGTTCATGTTGTTCTTGTTGCTGTTGTTGATGATGTTGTCCTTGTTGTTCTTGTTGTTGTTGTCCTTGTTGTTCTTGTTGTGCTTGTTGTTCTTGTTGTTCTTGTTGTTCTTGTTGTTCTTACTGGTCATGTTGTTCTTGTTGTTGTTGTTGATGATGGTGTCCTTGTTGTTCTTGTTGTTGTTGTTGATGATGTTGTCCTTGTTGTTCTTGTTGTTGTTGTCCTTGTTGTTCTTGTTGTGCTTGTTGTTCTTGTTGTTCCTGTTGATCTTGTTGCTCTTGTTGCTCTTGTTGCTCTTGTTGTTCTTGTTGCTCTTGTTGTTCTTGTTGTTCTCGTTGTTCTCGTTGTTCTCGTTGTTCTCGTTGTCCTCGTTGTTCTCGTTGTTCTCGTTGTTCTCGTTGTTCTCGTTGTTCTCGTTGTTCTCGTTGTCCTCGTTGTTCTCGTTGTTCTCGTTGTTCTCGTTGGTCTCGCTGTTCTCGTTGTTCTCGTTGTTCTCGTTGTTCTTGTTGTTCTTGTTGTTCTTGTTGTTCTTGTTGTTCTTGTTGTTGTTGTTGTTCTTGTTGTTCTCGTTGTTCTTGTTCTTCTCGTTGTTCTTGTTGTTCTTGTTGCTCTTACTGTTCACGTTGTTCTTGTTGTTGTTGTTGATGATGTTGTCCTTGTTGTTCTTGTTGTTCTTGTTCTTCTTGTTGCTCTTGTTGTTCTTGTTGTTCTTACTGTTCATGTTGTTCTTGTTGTTGTTGTTGATGATGTTGTCCTTGTTGTTCTTGTTGTTGTTGTCCTTGTTGTACTTGTTGTGCTTGTTGTTCTTGTTGTTCTTGTTGTTCTTGTTGTTCTTACTGGTCATGTTGTTCTTGTTGTTGTTGTTGTTGATGGTGTCCTTATTGTTCTAGTTGTTGTTGTTGATGATGTTGTCCTTGTTGTTCTTGTTGTTGTTGTCCTTGTTGTTCTTGTTGTGCTTGTTGTTCTTGTTGTTCCTGTTTATCTTGTTGATCTTGTTGTTCTTGTTGCTCTTGTTGCTCTTGTTGCTCTTGTTGCTCTTGTTGTTCTTGTTGATCTTGTTCTTGTTGTTCTTGTTGTTGTTCTTGTTGTTCTTGTTGTTGTTCTTGTTGTTCTCGTTGTTCTTGTTGTTCTCGTTGTTCTCGTTGTTCTCGTTGTTCTCGTTGTTCTCGTTGATCTCGTTGTTCTCGTTGATCTCGTTGTTCTCGTTGTTCTCGTTGTTCTCGTTGTTCTCGTTGTTCTCGTTGTTCTCGTTGTTCTCGTTGTTCTCGTTGTTCTCGTTGTTCTCGTTGTTCTCGTTGTTCTCGTTGTCCTCGTTGTTCTCGTTGTCCTCGTTGTTCTCGTTGTTCTCGCTGTTCTCGTTGTTCTCGTTGTTCTCGTTGTTCTTGTTGTTCTTGTTGTTGTTGTTGTTCTTGTTGTTCTCGTTGTTCTTGTTCTTCTCGTTGTTCTTGTTGTTCTTGTTGCTCTTACTGTTCATATTGTTCTTGTTGTTGTTGTTGATGATGTTGTCCTTGTTGTTCTTGTTGTTCTTGTTCTTCTTGTTGCTCTTGTTGTTCTTGTTGTTCTTACTGTTCATGTTGTTCTTGTTGTTGTTGTTGCTGATGTTATCCTTGTTGTTCTTGTTGTTGTTGTCCTTGTTGTTCTTGTTGTGCTTGTTGTTCTTGTTGTTCTTGTTGTTCTTGTCGTTCTTGTTGTTCGTGTTGTTCTTGTTGTTCTTGTTGTTCTTGTTGTTGTTCTTGTTGTTCTTGTTGTTGTTCTTGTTGTTCTTGTTGTTCTAGTTGTTCTCGTTGTTCTCGTTGTTCTCGTTGTTCTCGTTGATCTCGTTGATCTCGTTGTTCTCGTTGTTCTCGTTGTACTCGTTGTTCTCGTTGTTCTCGTTGTTCTCGTTGTTCTCGTTGTCCTCGTTGTTCTCGTTGTTCTCGTTGTTCTCGTTGTTCTCGTTGTTCTCGTTGTTCTCGTTGTTCTCGTTGTTCTCGTTGCTCTTGTTGTTCTTGTTGTTCTTGTTGTTCTTCTTGTTGTTGTTGTTCTTGTTCTTGTTGTTGTTGTTGTTGTTGTTGTTCCTGTTGTTCTTGTTGTTCTTGTTGCTCTTGTTGCTCTTGTTGTTCTTGTTGTTCTTGTTGTGCTTGTTGTTCTTGTTGTTCTTGTTGCACTTGTTGCTCTTGTTGCTCTTGTTGCTCTGGTTGTTGATGTTCTTGTTGTTAATGTTGTTGTTGTTCTTGCTGTTCTTGTTGTTGTTGTTCTTGTTGTTCTTGTTGATCTTGTTGTTCTTGTTGCTCTCGTTGCTGTTGTAGTTCTTGTTGTTCTGGTTGTTGTTGTTCTTGTTGTTCTTGTTGTTCTTGTTCTCCATGTTGTTCTTGTTGATCTTGTTGTTCTTACTGTTCATGTTGTTCTTGTTGTTCTTCTTGTTGCTGTTGTTGTCCTTGTTGTTCTTGTTGTAGTTGTCATTGTTGTTCTTGTTGTGCTTGTTGTTCTTGTAGATCTTGTTGTTCTTGTTGCTCTTGTTGCTCTTGTTGCTCTTGTTGTTCTTGTTGCTCTTGTTGCTCTTGTTGCTCTTGTTGCTTTTGTTGCTCTTGTTGCCCTTTTCCTGTTGTTGTTCTTGTTGTTCTGGTTGTTCATGTTGTTGTTGTTCTTGTTGTTGTTGTTGTTGTTGTCCTTGTCCTTGTTGTTCTTGTTGTTGTTGTCCTTGTTGTTCTTGTTGTGCTTGTTGATCTTGTTGTTCTTGTTGTTCTTGTTGCTCTTGTTGCTCTTGTTGCTCTTGTTGTTCTTGTTGTTCTTGTTGTTCTTGTTGTTGTTCTTGTTGTTCTTGTTGTTGTTCTTGTTGTTCTTGTTGTTCTTGTTGCTCTTGTTGTTCTCGTTATTCTCGTTGTTCTCGTTGTTCTCGTTGATCTCGTTGTTCTCGTTGTTCTCGTTGTTCTCGTTGTTCTCGTTGTTCTCGTTGTTCTCGTTGTTCTCGTTGTTCTCGTTGTTCTCGTTGTTCTCGTTGTTCTCGTTGTTCTCGTTGTTCTCGTTGTTCTCGTTGTCCTCGTTGTTCTCGTTGTTCTCGCTGTTCTCGTTGTTCTCGTTGTTCTCGTTGTTCTTGTTGTTCTTGTTGTTCTTGATGTTCTTGCTGTTCTTGTTGTTGTTGTTGTTCTTGTTGTTCTCGTTGTTCTTGTTCTTCTCGTTGTTCTTGTTGTTCTTGTTGCTCTTACTGTTCATGTTGTTCTTGTTGTTGTTGTTGTTGATGATGTTGTCCTTGTTGTTCTTGTTGTCCTTGTTCTTCTTGTTGCTCTTGTTGTTCTTGTTGTTCTTACTGTTCATGTTGTTCTTGTTGTTGTTGTTGATGATGTTGTCCTTGTTGTTCTTGTTGTTGTTGTCCTTGTTGTTCCTGTTGTTCTTGTTGTTCTTGTTGCTCTTGTTGCTCTTGTTGTTCTTGTTGTTCTTGTTTTGCTTGTTTTGCTTGTTGTTCTTGTTGTTCTTGTTGCACTTGTTGCTGTTGTAGTTCTTGTTGTTCTGGTTGTTGTTGTTCTTGTTGTTCTTCTTGTTCTTGTTCTAGTTGTTCTTGTTGTTGTTGTTCTGGTTTTTCTTGTCGTTCTTGTTGTTCCGGTTGTTCTTGTTGTTCTTGTTGTTCTTGTTGTTCTTGTTGCTCTTGTTGTTCTTGTTGTTCTTGTTGTTCTTGTTCTCCATGTTGTTCTTGTTGTTCTTGTTGTTCTTACTGTTCATGTTGTCCTTGTTGTTCTTGTTGTTGTTGTCATTGTTGTTCTTGTTGAGCTTGTTGTTCTTGTAGATCTTGTTGTTCTTGTTGCTCTTGTTGCTCTTGTTGCTCTTGTTGCTCTTGTTGTTCTTGTTGTTCTTGTTGCTCTTGTTGCTCTTGTTGCTCTTGTTGCTTTTGTTGCTCTTGTTGCTCTTGTTGCTGTTGTTGTTCTTGTTGTTCTGGTTGTTGATGTTCTTGTTGTTCATGTTCTTGTTGTTCTTGTTGTTGTTGTTGTTGTTGTCCTTGTCCTTGTTGTTCTTGCTGTTGTTGTCCTCGTTGTTCTTGTTGTGCTTGTTGATCTTGTTGTTCTTGTTGTTCTTGTTGTTCTTGTTGCTCTTGTTGCTCTTGTTGCTCTTGTTGTTCTTGTTGTTCTTGTTGTTCTTGTTGTTCTTGTTGTTGTTCTTGTTGTTCTTGTTGTTGTTCTTGTTGTTGTTGTTCTTGTTGTTCTTGTTGTTCTCGTTGTTCTCGTTGTTGTCGTTGTTCTCGTTGATCTCGTTGTTCTCGTTGTTCTCGTTGTTCTCGTTGTTCTCGTTGTTCTCGTTGTTCTCGTTGTCCTCGTTGTTCTCGTTGTTCTCGTTGTTCTCGTTGGTCTCGCTGTTCTCGTTGTTCTCGTTGTTCTCGTTGTTCTTGTTGTTCTTGTTGTTCTTGTTGTTGTTGTTGTTCTTGTTGTTCTCGTTGTTCTTGTTCTTCTCGTTGTTCTTGTTGTTCTTGTTGCTCTTACTGTTCATGTTGTTCTTGTTGTTGTTGTTGATGATGTTGTCCTTGTTGTTCTTGTTGTTCTTGTTCTTCTTGTTGCTCTTGTTGTTCTTGTTGTTCTTACTGTTCATGTTGTTCTTGTTGTTGTTGTTGATGATGTTGTCCTTGTTGTTCTTGTTGTTGTTGTCCTTGTTGTTCTTGTTGTGCTTGTTGTTCTTGTTGTTCTTGTTGTTCTTGTTGATCTTGTTGATCTTGTTGGTCTTGTTGTTCTTGTTGTTCTTGTTGCTCTTGTTGCTCTTGTTGCTCTTGTTGCTCTTGTCGTTCTTGTTGTTCTCGTTGTTCTTGTTGTTCTTGTTGTTCTTGTTGTTGTTGTTCTAGTTGTCCTTGTTGTTGTTGTTCTGGTTGTCCTTGTTGTCCTTGTTGTTCTTGTAGTTCCGGTTGTTCTTGTTGTTCTTGTTCTTGTTGTTCTTGTTGTTTTTGCTGTTCATGTTGTCTTGTTGTCCTTGTTGTTCTAGTTGTTCTTGTTGTTCTCGTTGTTCTCGTTGTTCTTGTTGTTCTTGTTGTCGTTGTTGTTCTTGTTGTTCTCGTTGTTCTTGTTCTTCTCGTTGTTCTTGTTGTTCTTGTTGCTCTTACTGTTCATATTGTTCTTGTTGTTGTTGTTGATGATGTTGTCCTTGTTGTTCTTGTTGTTCTTGTTGCTCTTGTTGCTCTTGTTGCTCTTGTTGCTTTTGTTGCTCTTGTTGCTCTTGTTGCTGTTGTTGTTCTTGTTGTTCTGGTTGTTGATGTTCTTGTTGTTCATGTTCTTGTTGTTCTTGTTGTTGTTGTTGTTGTTGTCCTTGTCCTTGTTGTTCTTGTTGTTGTTGTCCTCGTTGTTCTTGTTGTGCTTGTTGATCTTGTTGTTCTTGTTGTTCTTGTTGTTCTTGTTGCTCTTGTTGCTCTTGTTGTCCTTGTTGTTCTTGTTGTTCTTGTTGTTCTTGTTGTTGTTCTTGTTGTTCTTGTTGTTGTTCTTGTTGTTGTTGTTCTTGTTGTTCTTGTTGTTCTCGTTGTTCTCGTTGTTGTCGTTGTTCTCGTTGATCTCGTTGTTCTCGTTGTTCTCGTTGTTCTCGTTGTTCTCGTTGTTCTCGTTGTTCTCGTTGTTCTCGTTGTTCTCGTTGTTCTCGTTGTTCTCGTTGTTCTCGTTGTCCTCGTTGTTCTCGTTGTTCTCGTTGTTCTCGTTGGTCTCGCTGTTCTCGTTGTTCTCGTTGTTCTCGTTGTTCTCGTTGTTCTTGTTGTTCTTGTTGTTCTCGTTGTTCTCGTTGTCCTCGTTGTTCTCGTTGTTCTCGTTGTTCTCGTTGGTCTCGCTGTTCTCGTTGTTCTCGTTGTTCTCGTTGTTCTCGTTGTTCTTGTTGTTCTTGTTGTCCTTGTTGTTCTTGTTGTTCTTGTTCTTCTTGTTGCTCTTGTTGTTCTTGTTGTTCTTACTGTTCATGTTGTTCTTGTTGTTGTTGTTGATGATGTTGTCCTTGTTGTTCTTGTTGTTGTTGTCCTTGTTGTTCTTGCTGTGCTTGTTGTTCTTGTTGTTCTTGTTGATCTTGTTGATCTTGTTGGTCTTGTTGTTCTTGTTGTTCTTGTTGCTCTTGTTGCTCTTGTTGCTCTTGTTGCTCTTGTTGCTCTTGTCGTTCTTGTTGTTCTCGTTGTTCTTGTTGTTCTTGTTGTTCTTGTTGTTGTTGTTCTAGTTGTCCTTGTTGTTGTTGTTCTGGTTGTCCTTGTTGTCCTTGTTGTTCTGGTTGTCCTTGTTGTCCTTGTTGTTCTTGTAGTTCCGGTTGTTCTTGTTGTTCTTGTTCTTGTTGTTCTTGTTGTTTTTGCTGTTCATGTTGTCTTGTTGTCCTTGTTGTTCTAGTTGTTCTTGTTGTTCTCGTTGTTCTCGTTGTTCTTGTTGTTCTTGTTGTCGTTGTTGTTCTTGTTGTTCTCGTTGTTCTTGTTCTTCTCGTTGTTCTTGTTGTTCTTGTTGCTCTTACTGTTCATATTGTTCTTGTTGTTGTTGTTGATGATGTTGTCCTTGTTGTTCTTGTTGTTCTTGTTCATCTTGTTGCTCTTGTTGTTCTTGTTGTTCTTACTGTTCATGTTGTTCTTGTTGTTGCTGTTGATGATGTTGTCCTTGTTGTTCTTGTTGTTGTTGTCCTTGTTGTTCTTGTTGTGCTTGTTGTTCTTGTTGTTCTTGTTGTTCTTGTTGTTCTTGTTGATCTTGTTGATCTTGTTGTTCTTGTTGTTCTTGTTGCTCTGGTTGCTCTTGTTGCTCTTGTTGCTCTTGTTGATCTTGTTGCTCTTGTCGTTCTTGTTGTTCGTGTTGTTCTTGTTGTTCTTGTTGTTCTTGTTGTTCTTGTTGTTGTTCTTGTTGTTCTTGTTGTTGTTCTTGTTGTTCTTGTTGTTCTTGTTGTTCTTGTTGATCTCGTTGTTCTCGTTGTTCTCGTTGTTCTCGTTGATCTCGTTGATCTCGTTGTTCTCGTTGTTCTCGTTGTACTCGTTGTTCTCGTTGTTCTCGTTCTTCTCGTTGTTCTCGTTGTCCTCGTTGTTCTCGTTGTTCTCGTTGTTCTCGTTGTTCTCGTTGTTCTCGTTGTTCTCGTTGTTCTCGTTGTTCTCGTTGCTCTTGTTGTTCTTGTTGTTCTTGTTGTTCTTGTTGTTGTTGTTGTTGTTCTTGTTGTTGTTGTTGTTGTTGTTCTTGTTGTTCTTGTTGCTCTTGTTGCTCTTGTTGTTCTTGTTGTTCTTGTTGTGCTTGTTGTTCTTGTTGTTCTTGTTGCACTTGTTGCTCTTGTTGCTCTTGCTGCTCTGGTTGTTGATGTTCTTGTTGTTAATATTGTTGTTGTTCTTGCTGTTCTTGCTGTTGTTGTTCTTGTTGTTCTTGTTGTTCTTGTTGTTCTTGTTGATCTTGTTGTTCTTGTTGCTCTCGTTGCTGTTGTAGTTCTTGTTGTTCTGGTTGTTGTTGTTCTTGTTGTTCTTCTTGTTCTTGTTCTAGTTGTTCTTGTTGTTGTTGTTCTGGTTTTTTCTTGTCGTTCTTGTTGTTCCGTTTGTTCTTGTTGTTCTTGTTGTTCTTGTTGTTCTTGTTGTTCTTGTTGTTCTTGTTGTTCTTGTTGTTCTTGTTGCTCTTGTTGTTCTTGTTGTTCTTGTTGTTCTTGTTCTCCATGTTGTTCTTGTTGTTCTTGTTGTTCTTGTTCTCCATGTTGTTCTTGTTGTTCTTGTTGTTCTTACTGTTCATGTTGTTTTTGTTGTTCTTGTTGTTGTTGTTGTTGTTGTCCTTGTTGTTCTTGTTGTAGTTGTCATTGTTGTTCTTGTTGTGCTTGTTGGTCTTGTAGATCTTGTTGTTCTTGTTGCTCTTGTTGCTCTTGTTGTTCTTGTTGCTCTTGTTGCTCTTGTTGCTTTTGTTGCTCTTGTTGCTCTTGTTGTTCTGGTTGTTGATGTTCTTGTTGTTCACGTTGTTGTTGTTCTTGTTGTTGTTGTTGTTGTTGTCCTTGTCCTTGTTGTTCTTTTTTTTGTTGTCCTTGTTGTTCTTGTTGTGCTTGTTGATCTTGTTGTTCTTGTTGTTCTTGTTGTTCTTGTTGCTCTTGTTGCTCTTGTTGTTCTTGTTGTTCTCGTTGTTCTCGTTGTTCTCGTTGTTCTCGTTGTTCTCGTTGTTCTCGTTGTTCTCGTTGTCCTCGTTGTTCTCGTTGTCCTCGTTGTTCTCGTTGTTCTCGCTGTTCTCGTTGTTCTCGTTGTTCTCGTTGTTCTTGTTGTTCTTGTTGTCATTGTTGTTCTTGTTGTTCTCGTTGTTCTTGTTCTTCTCGTTGTTCTTGTTGTTCTTGTTGCTCTTACTGTTCATATTGTTCTTGTTGTTGTTGTTGATGATGTTGTCCTTGTTGTTCTTGTTGTTCTTGTTCATCTTGTTGCTCTTGTTGTTCTTGTTGTTCTTACTGTTCATGTTGTTCTTGTTGTTGCTGTTGATGATGTTGTCCTTGTTGTTCTTGTTGTTGTTGTCCTTGTTGTTCTTGTTGTGCTTGTTGTTCTTGTTGTTCTTGTTGTTCTTGTTGTTCTTGTTGATCTTGTTGATCTTGTTGTTCTTGTTGTTCTTGTTGCTCTGGTTGCTCTTGTTGCTCTTGTTGCTCTTGTTGCTCTTGTTGCTCTTGTTGCTCTTGTCGTTCTTGTTGTTCGTGTTGTTCTTGTTGTTCTTGTTGTTCTTGTTGTTCTTGTTGTTGTTCTTGTTGTTCTTGTTGTTGTTCTTGTTGTTCTTGTTGTTCTCGTTGTTCTCGTTGTTCTCGTTGTTCTCGTTGATCTCGTTGATCTCGTTGTTCTCGTTGTTCTCGTTGTACTCGTTGTTCTCGTTGTTCTCGTTGTTCTCGTTGTTCTCGTTGTTCTCGTTGTTCTCGTTGTTCTCGTTGTTCTCGTTGTTCTCGTTGCTCTTGTTGTTCTTGTTGTTCTTGTTGTTCTTGTTGTTGTTGTTGTTGTTCTTGTTGTTGTTGTTGTTGTTGTTGTTGTTCCTGTTGTTCTTGTTGTTCTTGTTGCTCTTGTTGCTCTTGTTGTTCTTGTTGTTCTTGTTGTGCTTGTTGTTCTTGTTGTTCTTGTTGTTCTTGTTGTTCTTGTTGATCTTGTTGATCTTGTTGTTCTTGTTGTTCTTGTTGCTCTGGTTGCTCTTGTTGCTCTTGTTGCTCTTGTTGCTCTTGTTGCTCTTGTTGCTCTTGTCGTTCTTGTTGTTCGTGTTGTTCTTGTTGTTCTTGTTGTTCTTGTTGTTCTTGTTGTTGTTCTTGTTGTTCTTGTTGTTGTTCTTGTTGTTCTTGTTGTTCTCGTTGTTCTCGTTGTTCTCGTTGTTCTCGTTGATCTCGTTGATCTCGTTGTTCTCGTTGTTCTCGTTGTACTCGTTGTTCTCGTTGTTCTCGTTGTTCTCGTTGTTCTCGTTGTTCTCGTTGTTCTCGTTGTTCTCGTTGTTCTCGTTGTTCTCGTTGCTCTTGTTGTTCTTGTTGTTCTTGTTGTTCTTGTTGTTGTTGTTGTTGTTCTTGTTGTTGTTGTTGTTGTTGTTGTTGTTCCTGTTGTTCTTGTTGTTCTTGTTGCTCTTGTTGCTCTTGTTGTTCTTGTTGTTCTTGTTGTGCTTGTTGTTCTTGTTGTTCTTGTTGCACTTGTTGCTCTTGTTGCTCTTGTTGCTCTGGTTGTTGATGTTCTTGTTGTTAATGTTGTTGTTGTTCTTGCTGTTCTTGTTGTTGTTGTTCTTGTTGTTCTTGTTGTTCTTGTTGATCTTGTTGTTCTTGTTGCTCTCGTTGCTGTTGTAGTTCTTGTTGTTCTGGTTGTTGTTGTTCTTGTTGTTCTTCTTGTTCTTGTTCTAGTTGTTCTTGTTGTTGTTGTTCTGGTTTTTTCTTGTCGTTCTTGTTGTTCCGTTTGTTCTTGTTGTTCTTGTTGTTCTTGTTGTTCTTGTTGTACTTGTTGTTCTTGTTGCTCTTGTTGTTCTTGTTGTTCTTGTTGTTCTTGTTCTCCATGTTGTTCTTGTTGTTCTTGTTGTTCTTACTGTTCATGTTGTTCTTGTTGTTCTTGTTGTTGTTGTTGTTGTTGTCCTTGTTGTTCTTGTTGTAGTTGTCATTGTTGTTCTTGTTGTGCTTGTTGGTCTTGTAGATCTTGTTGTTCTTGTTGCTCTTGTTGCTCTTGTTGTTCTTGTTGCTCTTGTTGCTCTTGTTGCTTTTGTTGCTCTTGTTGCTCTTGTTGTTCTGGTTGTTGATGTTCTTGTTGTTCATGTTGTTGTTGTTCTTGTTGTTGTTGTTGTTGTCCTTGTCCTTGTTGTTCTTTTTGTTGTTGTCCTTGTTGTTCTTGTTGTGCTTGTTGATCTTGTTGTTCTTGTTGTTCTTGTTGTTCTAGTTGCTCTTGTTGCTCTTGTTGCTCTTGTTGTTCTTGTTGTTCTTGTTGTTCTTGTTGTTCTTGTTGTTGTTCTTGTTGTTCTTGTTGTTCTTGTTGTTCTCATTGTTCTCGTTGTTCTCGTTGTTCTCGTTGTTCTCGTTGATCTCGTTGTTCTCGTTGTTCTCGTTGTTCTCGTTGTTCTCGTTGTTCTCGTTGTTCTCGTTGTTCTCGCTGTTCTCGTTGTTCTCGTTGTTCTCGTTGTTCTCGTTGATTCTCGTTGTTCTCGTTGTTCTCGTTGTCCTCGTTGTTCTCGTTGTTCTCGCTGTTCTCGTTGTTCTCGTTGTTCTCGTTGTTCTTGTTGTTCTTGTTGTTCTTGTTGTTCTTGTTGTTCTTGCTGTTCTTGTTGTTGTTGTTGTTCTTGTTGTCCTTGTTCTTCTTGTTGCTCTTGTTGTTCTTGTTGTTCTTACTGTTCATGTTGTTCTTGTTGTTGTTGTTGATGATGTTGTCCTCGTTGTTCTTGTTGTTGTTGTCCCTGTTGTTCCTGTTGTTCTTGTTGTTCTTGTTGCTCTTGTTGCTCTTGTTGTTCTTGTTGTCCTTGTTGTTCTTGTTGTGCTTGTTGTTCTTGTTGTTCTTGTTGTTCTTGTTGTTGTTCTTGTTGTTCTTGTTGTTGTTCTTGTTGGTCTTGTTGTTGTTCTTGTTGTTCTCGTTGTTTTCGTTGTTCTCGTTGTTCTCGTTGTTCTCGTTGTCCTCGTTGTCCTCGTTGTTCTCGTTGTTCTCGTTGTCCTCGTTGTCCTCGTTGGTCTCGTTGTTCTCGTTGTTCTCGTTGTTCTCGTTGGTCTCGTTGTTCTCGTTGTTCTCGTTGTTCTCGTTGTTCTCGTTGTTCTCGTTGTTTTTGTTGTCCTTGTTGTTCTTGTTGTTCATGTTGTTCTTGTTGTTCTTCTTGTTGTTGTTCTAGTTGTCCTTGTTGTTGTTGTTCTGGTTGTCCTTGTTGTCCTTGTTGTTGTTGTAGTTCCGGTTGTTCTTGTTGTTCTTGTTCTTGTTGTTCTTGTTGTTTTTGCTGTTCATGTTGTCTTGTTGTCCTTGTTGTTCTAGTTGTTCTTGTTGTTCTTGTTGTTCTTGTTGTTGTTGTTCTAGTTGTTCTTGTTGTTGTTGTGCTGGTTGTTCTTGTTGTTCTTGTTGTTCTTGTTGTTGTTGTTGTTCTTATTTTTGTTGTTGTTGTTGTTGTTATTGTTGTTGTTGTCCTTGTTGTTCTTGTTGTTCTTTTTGTTCTTGATGTTCTTGTTGTTCTTGTTGTTCTTGTTGTTCTTGTTGTTCTTGTTGTTCTTGTTGTTCTTGTTGTTCTTGTTGTTCTTGTTGTTCTTGTTGTTCTTGTTGCTCTTGTTGTTCTTGTTGTTCTTGTTGTTTTTGTTGTTCATGTTGTTCTTGTTGTTCTTCTTGTTGTTGTTCTAGTTGTCCTTGTTGTTGTTCTTGTCGTTGTGGTTCTTGTTGTTCCTGTTGTTGTTGTTGTTCTTGTTGTTCTTGTTCTTGATGTTCATGTGGTTCTAGTTGTTGTTGCTCTTGCTGTTCTTGTTCTTGTTGTCCTTGTTGTTCTTTCTGTTCTTGTTGTTTTTGTTGTTGTTGTTGTTGTTGTTGTTGTTGTTGTTGTCCTTGCCGTTCTTGTTGTTCTTGTTGTTCTTGTTGTTCTTGTTGTTCTAGTTGTTCTTCTTGTTCTTGTTCTAGTTGTTCTTGTTGTTGTTGTTCTGGTTTTTCTTGTCGTTCTTGTTGTTCCGGTTGTTCTTGTTGTTCTTGTTGTTCTTGTTGTTCTTGTTGTTCTTGTTGCTCTTGTTGTTCTTGTTGTTCATGTTGTTCTCGTTGTTCTCGTTGTTCTCGTTGGTCTCGTTGTTCTCGTTGTTCTCGTTGTTCTCGTTGTTCTCGTTGTTTTTGTTGTTCTTGTTGTTCTTGTTGTTGTTGTTGTTATTGTCCTTGTTGTTCTTGTTGTTGTTGTCATTGTTGTTCTTGTTGTGCTTGTTGTTCGTGTAGATCTTGTTGTTCTTGTTGCTCTTGTTGCTCTTGTTGTCCTTGTTGCTCTTGTTGTTCTTGTTGTTCTCGTTGTTCTCGTTGTTCTCGTTGTTCTCGTTGTCCTCGTTGTTCTCGTTGTTCTCGTTGTTCTCGTTGTCCTCGTTGTTCTCGTTGTTCTCGTTGCTCTCGTTGGTCTCGCTGTTCTCGCTGTTCTCGTTGTTCTTGAGGTTCTTGTTGTTCTTGTTGTTCTTGTTGTTCTTGTTGTTCTTGTTGTTGTTGTTCTTGTTGTTCTCGTTGTTCTTGTTCTTCTCGTTGTTCTTGTTGTTCTTGTTGCTCTTACTGTTCACGTTGTTCTTGTTGTTGTTGTTGATGATGTTGTCCTTGTTGTTCTAGTTGTTGTTGTTGATGATGTTGTCCTTGTTGTTCTTGTTGTTGTTGTCCTTGTTGTTCTTGTTGTGCTTGTTGTTCTTGTTGTTCCTGTTTATCTTGTTGATCTTGTTGTTCTTGTTGCTCTTGTTGCTCTTGTTGCTCTTGTTGCTCTTGTTGTTCTTGTTGATCTTGTTCTTGTTGTTCTTGTTGTTCTTGTTGTTGTTCTCGTTGTTCTCGTTGTTCTCGTTGTTCTCGTTGTTCTCGTTGTTCTCGTTGTTCTCGTTGTTCTCGTTGTTGTCGTTGATCTCGTTGTTCTCGTTGTTCTCGTTGTTCTCGTTGTCCTCGTTGTTCTCGTTGTCCTCGTTGTTCTCGTTGTTCTCGCTGTTCTCGTTGTTCTCGTTGTTCTCGTTGTTCTTGTTGTTCTTGTTGTTGTTGTTGTTCTTGTTGTCCTCGTTGTTCTTGTTCTTCTCGTTGTTCTTGTTGTTCTTGTTGCTCTTACTGTTCATATTGTTCTTGTTGTTGTTGTTGATGATGTTGTCCTTGTTGTTCTTGTTGTTCTTGTTCTTCTTGTTGCTCTTGTTGTTCTTGTTGTTCTTACTGTTCATGTTGTCCTTGTTGTTCTTGTTGTTGTTGTCCTTGTTGTTCTTGTTGTGCTTGTTGTTCTTGTTGTTCTTGTTGTTCTTGTTGTTCTTGTTGTTGTTCTTGTTGTTCTTGTTGTTGTTCTTGTTGTTCTTGTTGTTGTTCTTGTTGTTCTCGTTGTTTTCGTTGTTCTCGTTGTTCTCGTTGTTCCCGTTGTTCTCGTTGTCCTCGTTGTTCTCGTTGTTCTCGTTGTTCTCGTTGTTCTCGTTGTTCTCGTTGTTCTCGTTGTCCTCGTTGTTCTCGTTGTTCTCGTTGCTCTCGTTGGTCTCGCTGTTCTCGTTGTTCTCGTTGTTCTTGTTGTTCTTGTTGTTCTTGTTGTTCTTGTTGTTCTTGTTGTTCTTGTTGTTCTTGTTGTTCTTGTTGTTGTTGTTCTTGTTGTTCTCGTTGTTCTTGTTCTTCTCGTTGTTCTTGTTGTTCTTGTTGCTCTTACTGTTCACGTTGTTCTTGTTGTTGTTGTTGATGATGTTGTCCTTGTTGTTCTAGTTGTTGTTGTTGATGATGTTGTCCTTGTTGTTCTTGTTGTTGTTGTCCTTGTTGTTCTTGTTGTGCTTGTTGTTCTTGTTGTTCCTGTTTATCTTGTTGATCTTGTTGTTCTTGTTGCTCTTGTTGCTCTTGTTGCTCTTGTTGCTCTTGTTGTTCTTGTTGATCTTGTTCTTGTTGTTCTTGTTGTTCTTGTTGTTGTTCTTGTTGTTCTTGTTGTTGTTCTTGTTGTTCTCGTTGTTCTTGTTGTTCTCGTTGTTCTCGTTGTTCTCGTTGTTCTCGTTGTTCTCGTTGTTGTCGTTGATCTCGTTGTTCTCGTTGATCACGTTGTTCTCGTTGTTCTCGTTGTTCTCGTTGTTCTCGTTGTTCTCGTTGTTCTCGTTGTTCTCGTTGTTCTCGTTGTTCTCGTTGTTCTCGTTGTTCTCGTTGTTCTCGTTGTTCTCGTTGTCCTCGTTGTTCTCGTTGTCCTCGTTGTTCTCGTTGTTCTCGCTGTTCTCGTTGTTCTCGTTGTTCTCGTTGTTCTTGTTGTTCTTGTTGTTGTTGTTGTTCTTGTTGTCCTCGTTGTTCTTGTTCTTCTCGTTGTTCTTGTTGTTCTTGTTGCTCTTACTGTTCATATTGTTCTTGTTGTTGTTGTTGATGATGTTGTCCTTGTTGTTCTTGTTGTTCTTGTTCTTCTTGTTGCTCTTGTTGTTCTTGTTGTTCTTACTGTTCATGTTGTCCTTGTTGTTCTTGTTGTTGTTGTCCTTGTAGTTCTTGTTGTGCTTGTTGTTCTTGTTGTTCTTGTTGTTCTTGTTGTTGTTCTTGTTGTTCTTGTTGTTGTTCTTGTTGTTCTCGTTGTTTTCGTTGTTCTCGTTGTTCTTGTTGTTCTCGTTGTCCTCGTTGTCCTCGTTGGTCTCGTTGTTCTCGTTGTTCTCGTTGTTCTCGTTGTTCTCGTTGTTCTCGTTGGTCTCGTTGTTCTCGTTGTTCTCGTTGTTCTCGTTGTTCTCGTTGTTCTCGTTGTTTTTGTTGTCCTTGTTGTTCTTGTTGTTCTAGTTGTTCGTGTTGTTCTTGTTGTTCTTGTTGTTCTTGTTGTTCTTCTTGTTGTTGTTCTAG
>NW_027476104.1:1982500-2002500 GCF_051020955.1 Megalopta genalis
TGCTCTTGTTGCTCTTGTTGCTCTGGTTGTTGATGTTCTTGTTGTTAATGTTGTTGTTGTTCTTGCTGTTCTTGTTGTTGTTGTTCTTGTTGTTCTTGTTGTTCTTGTTGATCTTGTTGTTCTTGTTGCTCTCGTTGCTGTTGTAGTTCTTGTTGTTCTGGTTGTTGTTGTTCTTGTTGTTCTTCTTGTTCTTGTTCTAGTTGTTCTTGTTGTTGTTGTTCTGGTTTTTTCTTGTCGTTCTTGTTGTTCCGTTTGTTCTTGTTGTTCTTGTTGTTCTTGTTGTTCTTGTTGTACTTGTTGTTCTTGTTGCTCTTGTTGTTCTTGTTGTTCTTGTTGTTCTTGTTCTCCATGTTGTTCTTGTTGTTCTTGTTGTTCTTACTGTTCATGTTGTTCTTGTTGTTCTTGTTGTTGTTGTTGTTGTTGTCCTTGTTGTTCTTGTTGTAGTTGTCATTGTTGTTCTTGTTGTGCTTGTTGGTCTTGTAGATCTTGTTGTTCTTGTTGCTCTTGTTGCTCTTGTTGTTCTTGTTGCTCTTGTTGCTCTTGTTGCTTTTGTTGCTCTTGTTGCTCTTGTTGTTCTGGTTGTTGATGTTCTTGTTGTTCATGTTGTTGTTGTTCTTGTTGTTGTTGTTGTTGTCCTTGTCCTTGTTGTTCTTTTTGTTGTTGTCCTTGTTGTTCTTGTTGTGCTTGTTGATCTTGTTGTTCTTGTTGTTCTTGTTGTTCTAGTTGCTCTTGTTGCTCTTGTTGCTCTTGTTGTTCTTGTTGTTCTTGTTGTTCTTGTTGTTCTTGTTGTTGTTCTTGTTGTTCTTGTTGTTCTTGTTGTTCTCATTGTTCTCGTTGTTCTCGTTGTTCTCGTTGTTCTCGTTGATCTCGTTGTTCTCGTTGTTCTCGTTGTTCTCGTTGTTCTCGTTGTTCTCGTTGTTCTCGTTGTTCTCGCTGTTCTCGTTGTTCTCGTTGTTCTCGTTGTTCTCGTTGATTCTCGTTGTTCTCGTTGTTCTCGTTGTCCTCGTTGTTCTCGTTGTTCTCGCTGTTCTCGTTGTTCTCGTTGTTCTCGTTGTTCTTGTTGTTCTTGTTGTTCTTGTTGTTCTTGTTGTTCTTGCTGTTCTTGTTGTTGTTGTTGTTCTTGTTGTCCTTGTTCTTCTTGTTGCTCTTGTTGTTCTTGTTGTTCTTACTGTTCATGTTGTTCTTGTTGTTGTTGTTGATGATGTTGTCCTCGTTGTTCTTGTTGTTGTTGTCCCTGTTGTTCCTGTTGTTCTTGTTGTTCTTGTTGCTCTTGTTGCTCTTGTTGTCCTTGTTGTTCTTGTTGTGCTTGTTGTTCTTGTTGTTCTTGTTGTTCTTGTTGTTGTTCTTGTTGTTCTTGTTGTTGTTCTTGTTGGTCTTGTTGTTGTTCTTGTTGTTCTCGTTGTTTTCGTTGTTCTCGTTGTTCTCGTTGTTCTCGTTGTCCTCGTTGTCCTCGTTGTTCTCGTTGTTCTCGTTGTCCTCGTTGTCCTCGTTGGTCTCGTTGTTCTCGTTGTTCTCGTTGTTCTCGTTGTTCTCGTTGTTCTCGTTGGTCTCGTTGTTCTCGTTGTTCTCGTTGTTCTCGTTGCTCTCGTTGGTCTCGCTGTTCTCGTTGTTCTCGTTGTTCTTGAGGTTCTTGTTGTTCTTGTTGTTCTTGTTGTTCTTGTTGTTCTTGTTGTTGTTGTTCTTGTTGTTCTCGTTGTTCTTGTTCTTCTCGTTGTTCTTGTTGTTCTTGTTGCTCTTACTGTTCACGTTGTTCTTGTTGTTGTTGTTGATGATGTTGTCCTTGTTGTTCTAGTTGTTGTTGTTGATGATGTTGTCCTTGTTGTTCTTGTTGTTGTTGTCCTTGTTGTTCTTGTTGTGCTTGTTGTTCTTGTTGTTCCTGTTTATCTTGTTGATCTTGTTGTTCTTGTTGCTCTTGTTGCTCTTGTTGCTCTTGTTGCTCTTGTTGTTCTTGTTGATCTTGTTCTTGTTGTTCTTGTTGTTCTTGTTGTTGTTCTCGTTGTTCTCGTTGTTCTCGTTGTTCTCGTTGTTCTCGTTGTTCTCGTTGTTCTCGTTGTTCTCGTTGTTGTCGTTGATCTCGTTGTTCTCGTTGTTCTCGTTGTTCTCGTTGTCCTCGTTGTTCTCGTTGTCCTCGTTGTTCTCGTTGTTCTCGCTGTTCTCGTTGTTCTCGTTGTTCTCGTTGTTCTTGTTGTTCTTGTTGTTGTTGTTGTTCTTGTTGTCCTCGTTGTTCTTGTTCTTCTCGTTGTTCTTGTTGTTCTTGTTGCTCTTACTGTTCATATTGTTCTTGTTGTTGTTGTTGATGATGTTGTCCTTGTTGTTCTTGTTGTTCTTGTTCTTCTTGTTGCTCTTGTTGTTCTTGTTGTTCTTACTGTTCATGTTGTCCTTGTTGTTCTTGTTGTTGTTGTCCTTGTTGTTCTTGTTGTGCTTGTTGTTCTTGTTGTTCTTGTTGTTCTTGTTGTTCTTGTTGTTGTTCTTGTTGTTCTTGTTGTTGTTCTTGTTGTTCTTGTTGTTTTTCTTGTTGTTCTCGTTGTTTTCGTTGTTCTCGTTGTTCTCGTTGTTCCCGTTGTTCTCGTTGTCCTCGTTGTTCTCGTTGTTCTCGTTGTTCTCGTTGTTCTCGTTGTTCTCGTTGTTCTCGTTGTCCTCGTTGTTCTCGTTGTTCTCGTTGCTCTCGTTGGTCTCGCTGTTCTCGTTGTTCTCGTTGTTCTTGTTGTTCTTGTTGTTCTTGTTGTTCTTGTTGTTCTTGTTGTTCTTGTTGTTCTTGTTGTTCTTGTTGTTCTTGTTGTTGTTGTTCTTGTTGTTCTCGTTGTTCTTGTTCTTCTCGTTGTTCTTGTTGTTCTTGTTGCTCTTACTGTTCACGTTGTTCTTGTTGTTGTTGTTGATGATGTTGTCCTTGTTGTTCTAGTTGTTGTTGTTGATGATGTTGTCCTTGTTGTTCTTGTTGTTGTTGTCCTTGTTGTTCTTGTTGTGCTTGTTGTTCTTGTTGTTCCTGTTTATCTTGTTGATCTTGTTGTTCTTGTTGCTCTTGTTGCTCTTGTTGCTCTTGTTGCTCTTGTTGTTCTTGTTGATCTTGTTCTTGTTGTTCTTGTTGTTCTTGTTGTTGTTCTTGTTGTTCTTGTTGTTGTTCTTGTTGTTCTCGTTGTTCTTGTTGTTCTCGTTGTTCTCGTTGTTCTCGTTGTTCTCGTTGTTCTCGTTGTTGTCGTTGATCTCGTTGTTCTCGTTGATCACGTTGTTCTCGTTGTTCTCGTTGCTCTCGTTGTTCTCGTTGTTCTCGTTGTTCTCGTTGTTCTCGTTGTTCTCGTTGTTCTCGTTGTTCTCGTTGTTCTCGTTGTTCTCGTTGTCCTCGTTGTTCTCGTTGTCCTCGTTGTTCTCGTTGTTCTCGCTGTTCTCGTTGTTCTCGTTGTTCTCGTTGTTCTTGTTGTTCTTGTTGTTGTTGTTGTTCTTGTTGTCCTCGTTGTTCTTGTTCTTCTCGTTGTTCTTGTTGTTCTTGTTGCTCTTACTGTTCATATTGTTCTTGTTGTTGTTGTTGATGATGTTGTCCTTGTTGTTCTTGTTGTTCTTGTTCTTCTTGTTGCTCTTGTTGTTCTTGTTGTTCTTACTGTTCATGTTGTCCTTGTTGTTCTTGTTGTTGTTGTCCTTGTTGTTCTTGTTGTGCTTGTTGTTCTTGTTGTTCTTGTTGTTCTTGTTGTTGTTCTTGTTGTTCTTGTTGTTGTTCTTGTTGTTCTCGTTGTTTTCGTTGTTCTCGTTGTTCTTGTTGTTCTCGTTGTCCTCGTTGTCCTCGTTGGTCTCGTTGTTCTCGTTGTTCTCGTTGTTCTCGTTGTTCTCGTTGTTCTCGTTGGTCTCGTTGTTCTCGTTGTTCTCGTTGTTCTCGTTGTTCTCGTTGTTCTCGTTGTTTTTGTTGTCCTTGTTGTTCTTGTTGTTCTAGTTGTTCGTGTTGTTCTTGTTGTTCTTGTTGTTCTTGTTGTTCTTCTTGTTGTTGTTCTAGTTGTTCTTGTTGTTCTTGTTGTTCTTGTTGTTCTTGTTGTTCTTGTTGTTCTTGTTGCTCTTGTTGTTCTTGTTGTTCTTGTTGTTTTTGTTGTTCATGTTGTTCTTGTTGTTCTTCTTGTTGTTGTTCTAGTTGTCCTTGTTGTTGTTGTTGTCCTTGTTGTTCTTGTTGATCTTGTTGTTCTTGTTGCTCTTGTTGCTCTTGTTGTTCTCGTTGCTCTTGTTGTTCTTGTTGTTCTTACTGTTCATGTTGTTCTTGTTGTTGTTGTTGATGATGTTGTCCTTGTTGTTCTTGTTGTTGTTGTCCTTGTTGTTCTTGTTGTGCTTGTTGTTCTTGTTGTTCTTGTTGTTCTTGTTGTTCTTACTGGTCATGTTGTTCTTGTTGTTGTTGTTGATGATGGTGTCCTTGTTGTTCTTGTTGTTGTTGTTGATGATGTTGTCCTTGTTGTTCTTGTTGTTGTTGGCCTTGTTGTTCTTGTTGTGCTTGTTGTTCTTGTTGTTCCTGTTGATCTTGTTGCACTTGTTGCTCTTGTTGCTCTTGTTGTTCTTGTTGCTCTTGTTGTTCTTGTTGTTCTCGTTGTTCTCGTTGTTCTCGTTGTTCTCGTTGTCCTCGTTGTTCTCGTTGTCCTCGTTGTTCTCGTTGTTCTCGTTGTTCTCGTTGGTCTCGCTGTTCTCGTTGTTCTCGTTGTTCTCGTTGTTCTTGTTGTTCTTGTTGTTCTCGTTGTTCTTGTTCTTCTCGTTGTTCTTGTTGTTCTTGTTGCTCTTACTGTTCACGTTGTTCTTGTTGTTGTTGTTGATGATGTTGTCCTTGTTGTTCTTGTTGTTCTTGTTCTTCTTGTTGCTCTTGTTGTTCTTGTTGTTCTTACTGTTCATGTTGTTCTTGTTGTTGTTGTTGATGATGTTGTCCTTGTTGTTCTTGTTGTTGTTGTCCTTGTTGTTCTTGTTGTGCTTGTTGTTCTTGTTGTTCTTGTTGTTCTTGTTGTTCTTACTGGTCATGTTGTTCTTGTTGTTGTTGTTGATGATGGTGTCCTTGTTGTTCTAGTTGTTGTTGTTGATGATGTTGTCCTTGTTGTTCTTGTTGTTGTTGTCCTTGTTGTTCTTGTTGTGCTTGTTGTTCTTGTTGTTCCTGTTTATCTTGTTGATCTTGTTGTTCTTGTTGCTCTTGTTGCTCTTGTTGCTCTTGTTGCTCTTGTTGTTCTTGTTGATCTTGTTCTTGTTGTTCTTGTTGTTCTTGTTGTTGTTCTTGTTGTTCTTGTTGTTGTTCTTGTTGTTCTCGTTGTTCTTGTTGTTCTCGTTGTTCTCGTTGTTCTCGTTGTTCTCGTTGTTGTCGTTGATCTCGTTGTTCTCGTTGATCTCGTTGTTCTCGTTGTTCTCGTTGTTCTCGTTGTTCTCGTTGTTCTCGTTGTTCTCGTTGTTCTCGTTGTTCTCGTTGTTCTCGTTGTTCTCGTTGTTCTCGTTGTGCTCGTTGTTCTCGTTGTCCTCGTTGTTCTCGTTGTCCTCGTTGTTCTCGTTGTTCTCGCTGTTCTCGTTGTTCTCGTTGTTCTCGTTGTTCTTGTTGTTCTTGTTGTTGTTGTTGTTCTTGTTGTTCTCGTTCTTCTTGTTCTTCTCGTTGTTCTTGTTGTTCTTGTTGCTCTTACTGTTCATATTGTTCTTGTTGTTGTTGTTGATGATGTTGTCCTTGTTGTTCTTGTTGTTCTTGTTCTTCTTGTTGCTCTTGTTGTTCTTGTTGTTCTTACTGTTCATGTTGTTCTTGTTGTTGTTGTTGCTGATGTTATCCTTGTTGTTCTTGTTGTTGTTGTCCTTGTTGTTCTTGTTGTGCTTGTTGTTCTTGTTGTTCTTGTTGTTCTTGTTGTTCTTGTTGTTCTTGTTGTTCTTGTTGTTCTTGTTGATCTTGTTGATCTTGTTGTTCGTGTTGTTCTTGTTGCTCTGGTTGCTCTTGTTGCTCTTGTTGCTCTTGTTGCTCTTGTTGCTCTTGTCGTTCTTGTTGTTCGTGTTGTTCTTGTTGTTCTTGTTGTTCTTGTTGTTCTTGTTGTTGTTCTTGTTGTTCTTGTTGTTGTTCTTGTTGTTCTTGTTGTTCTTGTTGTTCTCGTTGTTCTCGTTGTTCTCGTTGTTCTCGTTGATCTCGTTGATCTCGTTGTTCTCGTTGTTCTCGTTGTACTCGTTGTTCTCGTTGTTCTCGTTGTTCTCGTTGTTCTCGTTGTTCTCGTTGTCCTCGTTGTTCTCGTTGTTCTCGTTGTTCTCGTTGTTCTCGTTGTTCTCGTTGTTCTCGTTGTTCTCGTTGCTCTTGTTGTTCTTGTTGTTCTTGTTGTTGTTGTTGTTGTTGTTGTTCTTGTTGTTGTTGTTGTTGTTGTTGTTCCTGTTGTTCTTGTTGTTCTTGTTGCTCTTGTTGCTCTTGTTGTTCTTGTTGTTCTTGTTGTGCTTGTTGTTCTTGTTGTTCTTGTTGCACTTGTTGCTCTTGTTGCTCTTGTTGCTCTGGTTGTTGATGTTCTTGTTGTTAATGTTGTTGTTGTTCTTGCTGTTCTTGTTGTTGTTGTTCTTGTTGTTCTTGTTGTTCTTGTTGATCTTGTTGTTCTTGTTGCTCTCGTTGCTGTTGTAGTTCTTGTTGTTCTGGTTGTTGTTGTTCTTGTTGTTCTTCTTGTTCTTGTTCTAGTTGCTCTTGTTGTTGTTGTTCTGGTTTTTCTTGTCGTTCTTGTTGTTCCGGTTGTTCTTGTTGTTCTTGTTGTTATTGTTGTTCTTGTTGTTCTTGTTGTTCTTGTTGCTCTTGTTGTTCTTGTTGTTCTTGTTGTTCTTGTTCTCCATGTTGTTCTTGTTGATCTTGTTGTTCTTACTGTTCATGTTGTTCTTGTTGTTCTTGTTGTTGTTGTTGTAGTTGTCCTTGTTGTTCTTGTTGTAGTTGTCATTGTTGTTCTTGTTGAGCTTGTTGTTCTTGTAGGTCTTGTTGTTCTTGTTGCTCTTGTTGCTCTTGTTGCTCTTGTTGTTCTTGTTGCTCTTGTTGCTCTTGTTGCTTTTGTTGCTCTTGTTGCCCTTTTGCTGTTGTTGTTCTTGTTGTTCTGGTTGTTGATGTTCTTGTTGTTCATGTTGTTGTTGTTCTTGTTGTTGTTGTTGTTGTTGTCCTTGTCCTTGTTGTTCTTGTTGTTGTTGTCCTTGTTGTTCTTGTTGTGCTTGTTGATCTTGTTGTTCTTGTTGTTCTTGTTGTTCTTGTTGCTCTTGGTGCTCTTGTTGCTCTTGTTGTTCTTGTTGTTCTTGTTGTTCTTGTTGTTGTTCTTGTTGTTCTTGTTGTTGTTCTTGTTGTTCTTGTTGTTCTTGTTGTTCTTGTTGTTCTCGTTATTCTCGTTGTTCTCGTTGTTCTCGTTGATCTCGTTGTTCTCGTTGATCTCGTTGTTCTCGTTGTTCTCGTTGTTCTCGTTGTTCTCGTTGTTCTCGTTGTTCTCGTTGTTCTCGTTGTTCTCGTTGTTCTCGTTGTTCTCGTTGTTCTCGTTGTTCTCGTTGTCCTCGTTGTTCTCGTTGTTCTCGCTGTTCTCGTTGTTCTCGTTGTTCTCGTTGTTCTTGTTGTTCTTGTTGTTCTTGATGTTCTTGCTGTTCTTGTTGTTGTTGTTGTTCTTGTTGTTCTCGTTGTTCTTGTTCTTCTCGTTGTTCTTGTTGTTCTTGTTGCTCTTACTGTTCATGTTGTTCTTGTTGTTGTTGTTGTTGATGATGTTGTCCTTGTTGTTCTTGTTGTCCTTGTTCTTCTTGTTGCTCTTGTTGTTCTTGTTGTTCTTACTGTTCATGTTGTTCTTGTTGTTGTTGTTGATGATGTTGTCCTTGTTGTTCTTGTTGTTGTTGTCCTTGTTGTTCCTGTTGTTCTTGTTGTTCTTGTTGCTCTTGTTGCTCTTGTTGTTCTTGTTGTTCTTGTTTCGCTTGTTGTTCTTGTTGTTCTTGTTGCACTTGTTGCTCTTGTTGCTCTTGTTGCTCTGGTTGTTGATGTTCTTGTTGTTAATGTTGTTGTTGTTCTTGCTGTTCTTGTTGTTGTTGTTCTTGTTGTTCTTGTTGTTCTTGTTGATCTTGTTGTTCTTGTTGCTCTCGTTGCTGTTGTAGTTCTTGTTGTTCTGGTTGTTGTTGTTCTTGTTGTTCTTCTTGTTCTTGTTCTAGTTGTTCTTGTTGTTGTTGTTCTGGTTTTTCTTGTCGTTCTTGTTGTTCCGGTTGTTCTTGTTGTTCTTGTTGTTCTTGTTGTTCTTGTTGCTCTTGTTGTTCTTGTTGTTCTTGTTGTTCTTGTTCTCCATGTTGTTCTTGTTGTTCTTGTTGTTCTTACTGTTCATGTTGTTCTTGTTGTTCTTGTTGTTGTTGTTGTTGTTGTCCTTGTTGTTCTTGTTGTTGTTGTCATTGTTGTTCTTGTTGTGCTTGTTGTTCTTGTAGATCTTGTTGTTCTTGTTGCTCTTGTTGCTCTTGTTGCTCTTGTTGCTCTTGTTGTTCTTGTTGTTCTTGTTGCTCTTGTTGCTCTTGTTGCTCTTGTTGCTTTTGTTGCTCTTGTTGCTCTTGTTGCTGTTGTTGTTCTTGTTGTTCTGGTTGTTGATGTTCTTGTTGTTCATGTTCTTGTTGTTCTTGTTGTTGTTGTTGTTGTTGTCCTTGTCCTTGTTGTTCTTGTTGTTGTTGTCCTTGTTGTTCTTGTTGTGCTTGTTGATCTTGTTGTTCTTGTTGTTCTTGTTGCTCTTGTTGCTCTTGTTGCTCTTGTTGCTCTTGTTGTTCTTGTTGTTCTTGTTGTTCTTGTTGTTCTTGTTGTTGTTCTTGTTGTTCTTGTTGTTGTTCTTGTTGTTGTTGTTCTTGTTGTTCTTGTTGTTCTCGTTGTTGTCGTTGTTCTCGTTGATCTCGTTGTTCTCGTTGTTCTCGTTGTTCTCGTTGTTCTCGTTGTTCTCGTTGTTCTCGTTGTTCTCGTTGTTCTCGTTGTTCTCGCTGTTCTCGTTGTTCTCGTTGTCCTCGTTGTTCTCGTTGTTCTCGTTGTTCTCGTTGGTCTCGCTGTTCTAGTTGTTCTCGTTGTTCTCGTTGTTCTCGTTGTTCTTGTTGTTCTTGTTGTTCTTGTTGTTGTTGTTGTTCTTGTTGTTCTCGTTGTTCTTGTTCTTCTCGTTGTTCTTGTTGTTCTTGTTGCTCTTACTGTTCATGTTGTTCTTGTTGTTGTTGTTGATGATGTTGTCCTTGTTGTTCTTGTTGTTCTTGTTCTTCTTGTTGCTCTTGTTGTTCTTGTTGTTCTTACTGTTCATGTTGTTCTTGTTGTTGTTGTTGATGATGTTGTCCTTGTTGTTCTTGTTGTTGTTGTCCTTGTTGTTCTTGTTGTGCTTGTTGTTCTTGTTGTTCTTGTTGTTCTTGTTGATCTTGTTGATCTTGTTGGTCTTGTTGTTCTTGTTGTTCTTGTTGCTCTTGTTGCTCTTGTTGCTCTTGTTGCTCTTGTTGCTCTTGTCGTTCTTGTTGTTCTCGTTGCTCTTGTTGTTCTTGTTGTTCTTGTTGTTGTTGTTCTAGTTGTCCTTGTTGTTGTTGTTCTGGTTGTCCTTGTTGTCCTTGTTGTTCTTGTTGTTCCGGTTGTTCTTGTTGTTCTTGTTCTTGTTGTTCTTGTTGTTTTTGCTGTTCATGTTGTCTTGTTGTCCTTGTTGTTCTAGTTGTTCTTGTTGTTCTCGTTGTTCTCGTTGTTCTTGTTGTTCTTGTTGTCGTTGTTGTTCTTGTTGTTCTCGTTGTTCTTGTTCTTCTCGTTGTTCTTGTTGTTCTTGTTGCTCTTACTGTTCATATTGTTCTTGTTGTTGTTGTTGATGATGTTGTCCTTGTTGTTCTTGTTGTTCTTGTTCATCTTGTTGCTCTTGTTGTTCTTGTTGTTCTTACTGTTCATGTTGTTCTTGTTGTTGCTGTTGATGATGTTGTCCTTGTTGTTCTTGTTGTTGTTGTCCTTGTTGTTCTTGTTGTGCTTGTTGTTCTTGTTGTTCTTGTTGTTCTTGTTGTTCTTGTTGATCTTGTTGATCTTGTTGTTCTTGTTGTTCTTGTTGCTCTGGTTGCTCTTGTTGCTCTTGTTGCTCTTGTTGATCTTGTTGCTCTTGTCGTTCTCGTTGTTCGTGTTGTTCTTGTTGTTCTTGTTGTTCTTGTTGTTCTTGTTGTTGTTCTTGTTGTTCTTGTTGTTGTTCTTGTTGTTCTTGTTGTTCTTGTTGATCTCGTTGTTCTCGTTGTTCTCGTTGTTCTCGTTGATCTCGTTGTTCTCGTTGTTCTCGTTGTACTCGTTGTTCTCGTTGTTCTCGTTGTTCTCGTTGCTCTCGTTGTCCTCGTTGTTCTCGTTGTTCTCGTTGTTCTCGTTGTTCTCGTTGTTCTCGTTGTTCTCGTTGTTCTCGTTGTTCTCGTTGTTCTCGTTGCTCTTGTTGTTCTTGTTGTTCTTGTTGTTGTTGTTGTTGTTCTTGTTGTTGTTGTTGTTGTTGTTCTTGTTGTTGTTGTTGTTGTTGTTCTTGTTGTTCTTGTTGCTCTTGTTGCTCTTGTTGTTCTTGTTGTTCTTGTTGTGCTTGTTGTTCTTGTTGTTCTTGTTGCACTTGTTGCTCTTGTTGCTCTTGTTGCTCTGGTTGTTGATGTTCTTGTTGTTAATATTGTTGTTGTTCTTGCTGTTCTTGTTGTTGTTGTTCTTGTTGTTCTTGTTGTTCTTGTTGTTCTTGTTGATCTTGTTGTTCTTGTTGCTCTCGTTGCTGTTGTAGTTCTTGTTGTTCTGGTTGTTGTTGTTCTTGTTGTTCTTCTTGTTCTTGTTCTAGTTGTTCTTGTTGTTGTTGTTCTGGTTTTTTCTTGTCGTTCTTGTTGTTCCGTTTGTTCTTGTTGTTCTTGTTGTTCTTGTTGTTCTTGTTGTTCTTGTTGTTCTTGTTGTTCTTGTTGCTCTTGTTGTTCTTGTTGTTCTTGTTGTTCTTGTTCTCCATGTTGTTCTTGTTGTTCTTGTTGTTCTTACTGTTCATGTTGTTCTTGTTGTTCTTGTTGTTGTTGTTGTTGTTGTTGTCCTTGTTGTTCTTGTTGTAGTTGTCATTGTTGTTCTTGTTGTGCTTGTTGGTCTTGTAGATCTAGTTGTTCTTGTTGCTCTTGTTGCTCTTGTTGTTCTTGTTGCTCTTGTTGCTCTTGTTGCTTTTGTTGCTCTTGTTGCTCTTGTTGTTCTGGTTGTTGATGTTCTTGTTGTTCACGTTGTTGTTGTTCTTGTTGTTGTTGTTGTTGTTGTCCTTGTCCTTGTTGTTCTTTTTTTTGTTGTCCTTGTTGTTCTTGTTGTGCTTGTTGATCTTGTTGTTCTTGTTGTTCTTGTTGTTCTTGTTGCTCTTGTTGCTCTTGTTGTTCTTGTTGTTCTCGTTGTTCTCGTTGTTCTCGTTGTTCTCGTTGTTCTCGTTGTTCTCGTTGTCCTCGTTGTTCTCGTTGTCCTCGTTGTTCTCATTGTCCTCGCTGTTCTCGTTGTTCTCGTTGTTCTCGTTGTTCTTGTTGTTCTTGTTGTCGTTGTTGTTCTTGTTGTTCTCGTTGTTCTCGTTGTTCTCGTTGTTCTCGTTGATCTCGTTGATCTCGTTGTTCTCGTTGTTCTCGTTGTACTCGTTGTTCTCGTTGTTCTCGTTGTTCTCGTTGTTCTCGTTGTCCTCGTTGTTCTCGTTGTTCTCGTTGTTCTCGTTGTTCTCGTTGTTCTCGTTGTTCTCGTTGTTCTCGTTGCTCTTGTTGTTCTTGTTGTTCTTGTTGTTCTTGTTGTTCTTGTTGTTCTTGTTGTTGTTGTTGTTGTTCTTGTTGTTGTTGTTGTTGTTGTTGTTGTTGTTGTTCCTGTTGTTCTTGTTGTTCTTGTTGCTCTTGTTGCTCTTGTTGTTCTTGTTGTTCTTGTTGTGCTTGTTGTTCTTGTTGTTCTTGTTGCACTTGTTGCTCTTGTTGCTCTTGTTGCTCTGGTTGTTGATGTTCTTGTTGTTAATGTTGTTGTTGTTCTTGCTGTTCTTGTTGTTGTTGTTCTTGTTGTTCTTGTTGTTCTTGTTGATCTTGTTGTTCTTGTTGCTCTCGTTGCTGTTGTAGTTCTTGTTGTTCTGGTTGTTGTTGTTCTTGTTGTTCTTCTTGTTCTTGTTCTAGTTGTTCTTGTTGTTGTTGTTCTAGTTTTTTCTTGTCGTTCTTATGTTCCGTTTGTTCTTGTTGTTCTTGTTGTTCTTGTTGTTCTTGTTGTACTTGTTGTTCTTGTTGCTCTTGTTGTTCTTGTTGTTCTTGTTGTTCTTGTTCTCCATGTTGTTCTTGTTGTTCTTGTTGTTCTTACTGTTCATGTTGTTCTTGTTGTTCTTGTTGTTGTTGTTGTTGTTGTTGTTGTCCTTGTTGTTCTTGTTGTAGTTGTCATTGTTGTTCTTGTTGTGCTTGTTGGTCTTGTAGATCTTGTTGTTCTTGTAGCTCTTGTTGCTCTTGTTGTTCTTGTTGCTCTTGTTGCTCTTGTTGCTTTTGTTGCTCTTGTTGCTCTTGTTGTTCTGGTAGTTGATGTTCTTGTTGTTCATGTTGTTGTTGTTCTTGTTGTTGTTGTTGTTGTTGTCCTTGTCCTTGTTGTTCTTTTTTTGTTGTCCTTGTTGTTCTTGTTGTTCTTGTTGTTCTTGTTGTTCTTGTTGTTCTTGTTGTTGTTCTTGTTGTTCTTGTTGTTCTCGTTGTTCTCGTTGTTCTCGTTGTTCTCGTTGTTCTCGTTGTTCTCGTTGATCTCGTTGTTCTCGTTGTTCTCGTTGTTCTCGTTGTTCTCGTTGTTCTCGTTGTTCTCGTTGTTCTCGATGTTCTCGTTGTTCTCGTTGTTCTCGTTGTTCTCGTTGTTCTCGTTGTTCTCGTTGATTCTCGTTGTTCTCGTTGTTCTCGTTGTCCTCGTTGTTCTCGTTGTTCTCGCTGTTCTCGTTGTTCTCGTTGTTCTCGTTGTTCTTGTTGTTCTTGTTGTTCTTGTTGTTCTTGCTGTTCTTGTTGTTGTTGTTGTTCTTGTTGTCCTTGTTCTTCTTGTTGCTCTTGTTGTTCTTGTTGTTCTTACTGTTCATGTTGTTCTTGTTGTTGTTGTTGATGATGTTGTCCTTGTTGTTCCTGTTGTTCTTGTTGTTCTTGTTGCTCTTGTTGCTCTTGTTGTTCTTGTTGTTCTTGTTGTGCTTGTTGTTCTTGTTGTTCTTGTTGCACTTGTTGCTCTTGTTGCTCTTGTTGCTCTGGTTGTTGATGTTCTTGTTGTTAATGTTGTTGTTGTTCTTGCTGTTCTTGTTGTTGTTGTTCTTGTTGTTCTTGTTGTTCTTGTTGATCTTGTTGTTCTTGTTGCTCTCGTTGCTGTTGTAGTTCCTGTTGTTCTGGTTGTTGTTGTTCTTGTTGTTCTTCTTGTTCTTGTTCTAGTTGTTCTTGTTGTAGTTGTTCTGGTTTTTCTTGTCGTTGTTGTTGTTCCGGTTGTTCTTGTTGTTCTTGTTGTTCTTGTTGTTCTTGTTGTTCTTGTTGTTCTTGTTGTTCTTGTTGCTCTTGTTGTTCTTGTTGTTCTTGTTGTTCTTGTTCTCCATGTTGTTCTTGTTGTTCTTGTTGTTCTTACTGTTCATGTTGTTCTTGTTGTTCTTGTTGTTGTTGTTGTTGTTGTCCTTGTTGTTCTTGTTGTTGTTGTCATTGTTGTTCTTGTTGTGCTTGTTGTTCTTGTAGATCTTGTTGATCTTGTTGCTCTTGTTGCTCTTGTTGCTTTTGTTGCTCTTGTTGCTCTTGTTGCTGTTGTTGTTCTTGTTGTTCTGGTTGTTGATGTTCTTGTTGTTCATGTTGTTGTTGCTCTTGTTGTTGTTGTTGTTGTTGTCCTTGTCCTTGTTGTTCTTCTTGTTGTTGTCCTTGTTGTTCTTGTTGTGCTTGTTGATCTTGTTGTTCTTGTTGTTCTTGTTGTTCTTGTTGCTCTTGTTGCTCTTGTTGCTCTTGTTGTTCTTGTTGTTCTTGTTGTTCTTGTTGTTGTTCTTGTTGTTCTTGTTGTTGTTCTTGTTCTTGTTGTTCTTGTTGTTCTCGTTGTTCTCGTTGTTCTCGTTGTTCTCGTTGTTCTCGTTGATCTCGTTGTTCTCGTTGTTCTCGTTGTTCTCGTTGTTCTCGTTGTTCTCGTTGTTCTCGTTGTTCTCGTTGTTCTCGTTGTTCTCGTTGTTCTCGTTGTTCTCGTTGTCCTCGTTGTTCTCGTTGTTCTCGTTGTTCTCGTTGGTCTCGCTGTTCTCGTTGTTCTCGTTGTTCTCGTTGTTCTTGTTGTTCTTGTTGTTCTTGTTGTTGTTGTTGTTCTTGTTGTTCTCGTTGTTCTTGTTCTTCTCGTTGTTCTTGTTGTTCTTGTTGCTCTTACTGTTCATGTTGTTCTTGTTGTTGTTGTTGATGATGTTGTCCTTGTTGTTCTTGTTGTTCTTGTTGTTGTTGTTGATGATGTTGTCCTTGTTGTTCTTGTTGTTGTTGTCCTTGTTGTTCTTGTTGTGCTTGTTGTTCTTGTTGTTCTTGTTGTTCTTGTTGATCTTGTTGATCTTGTTGGTCTTGTTGTTCTTGTTGTTCTTGTTGCTCTTGTTGCTCTTGTTGCTCTTGTTGCTCTTGTTGCTCTTGTCGTTCTTGTCGTTCTTGTTGTTCTCGTTGTTCTTGTTGTTCTTGTTGTTCTTGTTCTTGTTGTTTTTGCTGTTCATGTTGTCTTGTTGTCCTTGTTGTTCTAGTTGTTCTAGTTGTTCTTGTTGTTCTTGTTGTTCTTGTTGTTCTTGTTGTTGTTGTTCTAGTTGTTCTTGTTGTTGTTGTTCTGGTTGTTCTTGTTGTTCTTGTTATTGTTGTTGTTCTTATTTTTGTTGTTGTTGTTGTTGTTATTGTTGTTGTTGTCCTTGTTGTTCTTGTTGTTCCTTTTGTTCTTGATGTTCTTGTTGTTCTTGTTGTTCTTGTTGTTCTTGTTGTTCTTGTTGTTCTTGTTGTTCTTGTTGCTCTTGTTGTTCTTGTTGTTCTTGTTGTTTTTGTTGTTCATGTTGTTCTTGTTGTTCTTCTTGTTGTTGTTCTAGTTGTCCTTGTTGTTGTTGTTGTCCTTGTTGCTCTTGTTGTTGTTGTCCTTGCTGTTCTTGTTGTGCTTGTTGTTCTTGTTGATCTTGTTGTTCTTGTTGCTCTTGTTGCTCTTGTTGTTCTCGTTGCTCTTGTTGTTCTTGTTGCTCTTGTTGTTCTTGTTGCTCTTGTTGTTCTTGTTGTTGTTCTTGTAGTTCTTGTTTTTGTTGTTCTTGTTGTTGTTGTTCTTGTCGTTGTGGTTCTTGTTGTTCCTGTTGTTGTTGTTGTTCTTGTTGTTCTTGTTGTTGTTGTTCATGTGGTTCTTGTTGTTGTTGCTCTTGCTGTTCTTGTTCTTGTTGTCCTTGTTGTTCTTTCTGTTCTTGTTGTTTTTGTTGTTGTTGTTGTTGTTGTTGTTGTTGTCCTTGCCGTTCTTGTTGTTCTTGTTGTTCTTGTTGTTCTTGTTGTTCTTGTTGTTCTTGTTGTTCTTGTTGGTCTTGTTGCTCTTGTTGATCTTGTTGTTCTTGTTGTTCTGGTTGTTGATGTTCTTGTTGTTCTTGTTGTTCTTGTTGTTGTTGTTGCTCTTGCTGTTCTTGTTGTTCTTGTTGTTGTTATTGTTGTTGTTGTCCTTGTTGTTCTTGTTGTTCTTGTTGTTCTTGTTGTTCTTGTTGTTCTTGTTGTTCTTGTTCTTCTTGTTGTTCTTGTTGTTCTTGTTGTTCTTGTTGTTCTTGTTGTTCGTGTTCTTCTTGTTGTTCTTGTTGTTCTTGTTGTTCTTGTTGTTCTTACTGTTCATGTTGTTCTTGTTGTTGTTGTTGATGATGTTGTCCTTGTTGTTCTTGCTGTTGTTGTCCTTGTTGTTCTTGTTGTGCTTGTTGTTCTTGTTGTTCTTGTTGTTCTTGTTGTTCTTGTTGTTCTTGTTGTTCTTGTTGTTCTTTTTGTTCTTGTTGTTCTTGTTGATCTTGTTGATCTTGTTGATCTTGTTGATCTCGTTGATCTCGTTGATCTCGTTGTTCTCGTTGTTGTCGTTGTACTCGTTGTTCTCGTTGTTTTCGTTGTTCTCGTTGTTCTCGTTGTCCTCATTGTTCTCGTTGTTCTCGTTGTTCTCATTGTTCTCGTTGTTCTCGTTGTTCTCGTTGTTCTCGTTGTTCTCGTTGTTCTTGTTGTTCTTGTTGTTCTTGTTGTTCTTGTTCTTGTTGTTGTTGTTGTTGTTGTTGTTTTTGTTGTTGTTGTTGTTCTTGTTGTTCTTGTTGCTCTTGTTGCTCTTGTTGTTCTTGTTGTTCTTGTTGTGCTTGTTGTTCTTGTTGTTCTTGTTGCACTTGTTGCTCTTGTTGCTCTTGTTGCTCTGGTTGTTGATGTTCTTGTTGTTAATGTTATTGTTGTTCTTGCTGTTCTTGTTGTTGTTGTACTTGTTGTTCTTGTTGTTCTTGTTGATCTTTTTGTTCTTGTTGCTCTCGTTGCTGTTGTAGTTCTTGTTGTTCTGGTTGTTGTTGTTCTTGTTGTTCTTCTTGTTCTTGTTCTAGTTGTTCTTGTTGTTGTTGTTCTGGTTTTTCTTGTCGTTCTTGTTGTTCCGGTTGTTCTTGTTGTTCTTGTTGTTCTTGTTGCTTTTGTTGTTCTTGCTGTTCTTGTTGTTCTTGTTGTTCTTGTTGTTCTTGTTGTTCTTGTTGTTCTTGTTGCTCTTGTTGTTCTTGTTGTTCTTGTTCTCCTTGTTGTTCTTGTTGTTCTTGTTGTTCTTACTGTTCATGTTGTTCTTGTTGTTCTTGTTGTTGTTGTTGTTGTTGTCCTTGTTGTTCTTGTTGTTGTTGTTATTGTTGTTCTTGTTGTGCTTATTGTTCTTGTAGATCTTGTTGTTCTTGTTGCTCTTGTTGCTCTTGTTGCTCTTGTTGTTCTTGTTGCTCTTGTTGTTCTTGTTGCTCTTGTTGCTCTTGTTGCTCTTGTTGCTTTTGTTGCTCTTGTTGCTGTTGTTGTTCTTTTTGTTCTGGTTGTTGTTGTTCTTGTTGTTCATGTTGTTGTTGTTCTTGTTGTTGTTGTTGTGTTTGTCCTTGTCCTTGTTGTTCTTGTTGTTGTTGTCCTTGTTGTTCTTGTTGTGCTTGTTGATCTTGTTGTTCTTGTTGTTCTTGTTGTTCTTGTTGCTCTTGTTGCTCTTGTTGTTCTTGTTGCACTTGTTGCTCTTGTTGCTCTTGTTGCTCTGGTTGTTGATGTTCTTGTTGTTAATGTTGTTGTTGTTCTTGCTGTTCTTGTTGTTGTTGTTCTTGTTGTTCTTGTTGTTCTTGTTGATCTTGTTGTTCTTGTTGCTCTCGTTGCTGTTGTAGTTCTTGTTGTTCTGCTTGTTGTTGTTCTTGTTGTTCTTCTTGTTCTTGTTCTAGTTGTTCTTGTTGTTGTTGTTCTGGTTTTTCTTGTCGTTCTTGTTGTTCCGGTTGTTCTTGTTGTTCTTGTTGTTCTTGTTGTTCTTGTTGTTCTTGTTGTTCTTGTTGTTCTTGTTGCTCTTGTTGTTCTTGTTGTTCTTGTTGTTCTTGTTCTCCATGTTGTTCTTGTTGTTCTTGTTGTTCTTACTGTTCATGTTGATCTTGTTGTTCTTGTTGTTCTTGTTGTTATTGTTGCTCTTGTTGCTCTTGTTGCTCTTGTTGCTGTTGTTGTTCTTGTTGTTCTGGTTGTTGATGTTCTTGTTGTTCTTGTTGTTGTTGTTGTTGCTCTTGCTGTTCTTGTTGTTCTTGTTGTTGTTGTTGTTGTTGTTGTCCTTGTTGTTCTTGTTGTTCTTGTTGTTCTTGTTGTTCTTGTTGTTCTTGTTGCTCTTGTTGTTCTTGTTCTTGTTGTTGTTGTTGTTGTTGTTGTTGTTGTTGTTGTTCTTACTGTTCATGTTGTTCTTGTTGTTGTTGTTGATGATGTTGCCCTTGTTGTTCTTGTTGTTGTTGTCCTTGTTGTTCTTGTTGTGCTTGTTGTTCTTGTTGTTCTTGTTGTTCTTGTTGTTCTTGTTGTTCTTGTTGTTCTTGTTGTTCTTGTTGTTCTTGTTGTCCTTGTTGTTCTTTTTGTTCTTGTTGTTCTTGTTGATCTTGTTGATCTTATTGATCTTGTTGATCTTGTTGATCTTGTTGATCTTGTTGATCTCGTTGATCTCGTTGATCTCGTTGTTCTCGTTGTTGTCGTTGTACTCGTTGTTCTCGTTGTTCTCGTTGTTCTCGTTGTCCTCGTTGTTCTCGTTGTTCTCGTTGTTCTCGTTGTTCTCGTTGTTCTCGTTGTTCTCGTTGTTCTCGTTGTTCTCGTTGTTCTCGTTGTTCTTGTTGTTCTTGTTGTTCTTGTTCTTGTTGTTGTTGTTGTTGTTCTTGTTGTTCTTGTTGCTCTTGTTGCTCTTGTTGTTCTTGTTGTTCTTGTTGTGCTTGTTGTTCTCGTTGTTCTCGTTGTTCTCGTTGTTCTCGTTGTTCTTGTTGTTCTTGTTGTTCTTGTTGTTCTTGTTCTTGTTGTTGTTGTTGTTGTTGTTTTTGTTGTTGTTGTTGTTCTTGTTGTTCTTGTTGCTCTTGTTGCTCTTGTTGTTCTTGTTGTTCTTGTTGTGCTTGTTGCTCTTGTTGTTCTTGTTGCACTTGTTGCTCTTGTTGCTCTTGTTGCTCTGGTTGTTGATGTTCTTGTTGTTAATGTTGTTGTTGTTCTTGCTGTTCTTGTTGTTGTTGTACTTGTTGTTCTTGTTGTTCTTGTTGATCTTGTTGTTCTTGTTGCTCTCGTAGCTGTTGTAGTTCTTGTTGTTCTGGTTGTTGTTGTTCTTGTTGTTCTTCTTGTTCTTGTTCTAGTTGTTCTTGTTGTTGTTGTTCTGGTTTTTCTTGTCGTTCTTGTTGTTCCGGTTGTTCTTGTTGTTCTTGTTGTTCTTGTTGCTTTTGTTGTTCTTGCTGTTCTTGTTGTTCTTGTTGTTCTTGTTGTTCTTGTTGTTCTTGTTGTTCTTGTTGGTCTTGTTGTTCTTGTTGTTCTTGTTCTCCTTGTTGTTCTTGTTGTTCTTGTTGTTCTTACTGTTCATGTTGTTCTTGTTGTTCTTGTTGTTGTTGTTGTTGTTTTCCTTGTTGTTCTTGTTGTTGTTGTTATTGTTGTTCTTGTTGTGCTTGTTGTTCTTGTAGATCTTGTTGTTCTTGTTGCTCTTGTTGCTCTTGTTGCTCTTGTTGTTCTTGTTGCTCTTGTTGTTCTTGTTGTTCTTGTTGCTCTTGTTGCTCTTGTTGCTCTTGTTGCTTTTGTTGCTCTTGTTGCTGTTGTTGTTCTTTTTGTTCTGGTTGTTCTTGTTCTTGTTGTTCATGTTGTTGTTGTTCTTGTTGTTGTTGTTGTTTTTGTCCTTGTCGTTGTTGTTCTTGTTGTTGTTGTCCTTGTTGTTCTTGTCGTGCTTGTTGATCTTGTTGTTCTTGTTGTTCTTGTTGTTCTTGTTGCTCTTGTTGCTCTTGTTGTTCTTGTTGCACTTGTTGCTCTTGTTGCTCTTGTTGCTCTGGTTGTTGATGTTCTTGTTGTTAATGTTGTTGTTGTTCTTGCTGTTCTTGTTGTTGTTGTTCTTGTTGTTCTTGTTGTTCTTGTTGTTCTTGTTGATCTTGTTGTTCTTGTTGCTCTCGTTACTGTTGTAGTTCTTGTTGTTCTGGTTGTTGTTGTTCTTGTTGTTCTTCTTGTTCTTGTTCTAGTTGTTCTTGTTTTGTTGTTCTGGTTTTTCTTGTCGTTCTTGTTGTTCCGGTTGTTCTTGTTGTTCTTGTTGTTCTTGTTGTTCTTGTTGTTCTTGTTGTTCTTGTTGCTCTTGTTGTTCTTGTTGTTCTTGTTGTTCTTGTTCTCCATGTTGTTCTTGTTGTTCTTGTTGTTCTTACTGTTCATGTTGATCTTGTTGTTCTTGTTGTTCTTGTTGTTATTGTTGCTCTTGTTGCTCTTGTTGCTCTTGTTGCTGTTGTTGTTCTTGTTGTTCTGGTTGTTGATGTTCTTGTTGTTCTTGTTGTTCTTGTTGTTGTTGTTGTTGCTCTTGCTGTTCTTGTTGTTCTTGTTGTTGTTATTGTTGTTGTTGTCCTTGATGTTCTTGTTGTTCTTGTTGTTCTTGTTGTTCTTGTTGTTCTTGTTGTTCTTGTTGTTCTTGTTGTTCTTGTTGTTCTTGTTCT
>NW_027476104.1:2007500-2010000 GCF_051020955.1 Megalopta genalis
CGTTGTCCTCGTTGTCCTCGTTGGTCTCGTTGTTCTCGTTGTTCTCGTTGTTCTCGTTGTTCTCGTTGTTCTCGTTGGTCTCGTTGTTCTCGTTGTTCTCGTTGTTCTCGTTGTTCTCGTTGTTCTCGTTGTTTTTGTTGTCCTTGTTGTTCTTGTTGTTCATGTTGTTCTTGTTGTTCTTCTTGTTGTTGTTCTAGTTGTCCTTGTTGTTGTTGTTCTGGTTGTCCTTGTTGTCCTTGTTGTTGTTGTAGTTCCGGTTGTTCTTGTTGTTCTTGTTCTTGTTGTTCTTGTTGTTTTTGCTGTTCATGTTGTCTTGTTGTCCTTGTTGTTCTAGTTGTTCTTGTTGTTCTTGTTGTTCTTGTTGTTGTTGTTCTAGTTGTTCTTGTTGTTGTTGTGCTGGTTGTTCTTGTTGTTCTTGTTGTTCTTGTTGTTGTTGTTGTTGTTGTTGTTGTTATTGTTGTTGTTGTCCTTGTTGTTCTTGTTGTTCTTTTTGTTCTTGATGTTCTTGTTGTTCTTGTTGTTCTTGTTGTTCTTGTTGTTCTTGTTGTTCTTGTTGTTCTTGTTGTTCTTGTTGTTCTTGTTGTTCTTGTTGCTCTTGTTGTTCTTGTTGTTCTTGTTGTTTTTGTTGTTCATGTTGTTCTTGTTGTTCTTCTTGTTGTTGTTCTAGTTGTCCTTGTTGTTGTTCTTGTCGTTGTGGTTCTTGTTGTTCCTGTTGTTGTTGTTGTTCTTGTTGTTCTTGTTCTTGTTGTTCATGTGGTTCTAGTTGTTGTTGCTCTTGCTGTTCTTGTTCTTGTTGTCCTTGTTGTTCTTTCTGTTCTTGTTGTTTTTGTTGTTGTTGTTGTTGTTGTTGTTGTTGTCCTTGCCGTTCTTGTTGTTCTTGTTGTTCTTGTTGTTCTTGTTGTTCTAGTTGTTCTTCTTGTTCTTGTTCTAGTTGTTCTTGTTGTTGTTGTTCTGGTTTTTCTTGTCGTTCTTGTTGTTCCGGTTGTTCTTGTTGTTCTTGTTGTTCTTGTTGTTCTTGTTGTTCTTGTTGCTCTTGTTGTTCTTGTTGTTCATGTTGTTCTCGTTGTTCTCGTTGTTCTCGTTGGTCTCGTTGTTCTCGTTGTTCTCGTTGTTCTCGTTGTTCTCGTTGTTTTTGTTGTTCTTGTTGTTCTTGTTGTTGTTGTTGTTATTGTCCTTGTTGTTCTTGTTGTTGTTGTCATTGTTGTTCTTGTTGTGCTTGTTGTTCGTGTAGATCTTGTTGTTCTTGTTGCTCTTGTTGCTCTTGTTGTCCTTGTTGCTCTTGTTGTTCTTGTTGTTCTCGTTGTTCTCGTTGTTCTCGTTGTTCTCGTTGTCCTCGTTGTTCTCGTTGTTCTCGTTGTTCTCGTTGTCCTCGTTGTTCTCGTTGTTCTCGTTGCTCTCGTTGGTCTCGCTGTTCTCGTTGTTCTCGTTGTTCTTGAGGTTCTTGTTGTTCTTGTTGTTCTTGTTGTTCTTGTTGTTCTTGTTGTTGTTGTTCTTGTTGTTCTCGTTGTTCTTGTTCTTCTCGTTGTTCTTGTTGTTCTTGTTGCTCTTACTGTTCACGTTGTTCTTGTTGTTGTTGTTGATGATGTTGTCCTTGTTGTTCTAGTTGTTGTTGTTGATGATGTTGTCCTTGTTGTTCTTGTTGTTGTTGTCCTTGTTGTTCTTGTTGTGCTTGTTGTTCTTGTTGTTCCTGTTTATCTTGTTGATCTTGTTGTTCTTGTTGCTCTTGTTGCTCTTGTTGCTCTTGTTGCTCTTGTTGTTCTTGTTGATCTTGTTCTTGTTGTTCTTGTTGTTCTTGTTGTTGTTCTCGTTGTTCTCGTTGTTCTCGTTGTTCTCGTTGTTCTCGTTGTTCTCGTTGCTCTCGTTGTTCTCGTTGTTGTCGTTGATCTCGTTGTTCTCGTTGTTCTCGTTGTTCTCGTTGTCCTCGTTGTTCTCGTTGTCCTCGTTGTTCTCGTTGTTCTCGCTGTTCTCGTTGTTCTCGTTGTTCTCGTTGTTCTTGTTGTTCTTGTTGTTGTTGTTGTTCTTGTTGTCCTCGTTGTTCTTGTTCTTCTCGTTGTTCTTGTTGTTCTTGTTGCTCTTACTGTTCATATTGTTCTTGTTGTTGTTGTTGATGATGTTGTCCTTGTTGTTCTTGTTGTTCTTGTTCTTCTTGTTGCTCTTGTTGTTCTTGTTGTTCTTACTGTTCATGTTGTCCTTGTTGTTCTTGTTGTTGTTGTCCTTGTTGTTCTTGTTGTGCTTGTTGTTCTTGTTGTTCTTGTTGTTCTTGTTGTTCTTGTTGTTGTTCTTGTTGTTCTTGTTGTTGTTCTTGTTGTTCTTGTTGTTGTTCTTGTTGTTCTCGTTGTTTTCGTTGTTCTCGTTGTTCTCGTTGTTCCCGTTGTTCTCGTTGTCCTCGTTGTTCTCGTTGTTCTCGTTGTTCTCGTTGTTCTCGTTGTTCTCGTTGTTCTCGTTGTCCTCGTTGTTCTCGTTGTTCTCGTTGCTCTCGTTGGTCTCGCTGTTCTCGTTG
>NW_027476104.1:2015000-2062500 GCF_051020955.1 Megalopta genalis
TCTTGTTGTTCTTGTTGTTCTTGTTGTTGTTCTTGTTGTTCTTGTTGTTGTTCTTGTTGTTCTTGTTGTTCTCGTTGTTCTCGTTGTTCTCGTTGTTCTCGTTGATCTCGTTGATCTCGTTGTTCTCGTTGTTCTCGTTGTACTCGTTGTTCTCGTTGTTCTCGTTGTTCTCGTTGTTCTCGTTGTTCTCGTTGTTCTCGTTGTTCTCGTTGTTCTCGTTGCTCTTGTTGTTCTTGTTGTTCTTGTTGTTCTTGTTGTTGTTGTTGTTGTTCTTGTTGTTGTTGTTGTTGTTGTTGTTGTTCCTGTTGTTCTTGTTGTTCTTGTTGCTCTTGTTGCTCTTGTTGTTCTTGTTGTTCTTGTTGTGCTTGTTGTTCTTGTTGTTCTTGTTGCACTTGTTGCTCTTGTTGCTCTTGTTGCTCTGGTTGTTGATGTTCTTGTTGTTAATGTTGTTGTTGTTCTTGCTGTTCTTGTTGTTGTTGTTCTTGTTGTTCTTGTTGTTCTTGTTGATCTTGTTGTTCTTGTTGCTCTCGTTGCTGTTGTAGTTCTTGTTGTTCTGGTTGTTGTTGTTCTTGTTGTTCTTCTTGTTCTTGTTCTAGTTGTTCTTGTTGTTGTTGTTCTGGTTTTTTCTTGTCGTTCTTGTTGTTCCGTTTGTTCTTGTTGTTCTTGTTGTTCTTGTTGTTCTTGTTGTACTTGTTGTTCTTGTTGCTCTTGTTGTTCTTGTTGTTCTTGTTGTTCTTGTTCTCCATGTTGTTCTTGTTGTTCTTGTTGTTCTTACTGTTCATGTTGTTCTTGTTGTTCTTGTTGTTGTTGTTGTTGTTGTCCTTGTTGTTCTTGTTGTAGTTGTCATTGTTGTTCTTGTTGTGCTTGTTGGTCTTGTAGATCTTGTTGTTCTTGTTGCTCTTGTTGCTCTTGTTGTTCTTGTTGCTCTTGTTGCTCTTGTTGCTTTTGTTGCTCTTGTTGCTCTTGTTGTTCTGGTTGTTGATGTTCTTGTTGTTCATGTTGTTGTTGTTCTTGTTGTTGTTGTTGTTGTCCTTGTCCTTGTTGTTCTTTTTGTTGTTGTCCTTGTTGTTCTTGTTGTGCTTGTTGATCTTGTTGTTCTTGTTGTTCTTGTTGTTCTAGTTGCTCTTGTTGCTCTTGTTGCTCTTGTTGTTCTTGTTGTTCTTGTTGTTCTTGTTGTTCTTGTTGTTGTTCTTGTTGTTCTTGTTGTTCTTGTTGTTCTCATTGTTCTCGTTGTTCTCGTTGTTCTCGTTGTTCTCGTTGATCTCGTTGTTCTCGTTGTTCTCGTTGTTCTCGTTGTTCTCGTTGTTCTCGTTGTTCTCGTTGTTCTCGCTGTTCTCGTTGTTCTCGTTGTTCTCGTTGTTCTCGTTGATTCTCGTTGTTCTCGTTGTTCTCGTTGTCCTCGTTGTTCTCGTTGTTCTCGCTGTTCTCGTTGTTCTCGTTGTTCTCGTTGTTCTTGTTGTTCTTGTTGTTCTTGTTGTTCTTGTTGTTCTTGCTGTTCTTGTTGTTGTTGTTGTTCTTGTTGTCCTTGTTCTTCTTGTTGCTCTTGTTGTTCTTGTTGTTCTTACTGTTCATGTTGTTCTTGTTGTTGTTGTTGATGATGTTGTCCTCGTTGTTCTTGTTGTTGTTGTCCCTGTTGTTCCTGTTGTTCTTGTTGTTCTTGTTGCTCTTGTTGCTCTTGTTGTTCTTGTTGTCCTTGTTGTTCTTGTTGTGCTTGTTGTTCTTGTTGTTCTTGTTGTTCTTGTTGTGGTTCTTGTTGTTCTTGTTGTTGTTCTTGTTGGTCTTGTTGTTGTTCTTGTTGTTCTCGTTGTTTTCGTTGTTCTCGTTGTTCTCGTTGTTCTCGTTGTCCTCGTTGTCCTCGTTGTTCTCGTTGTTCTCGTTGTCCTCGTTGTCCTCGTTGGTCTCGTTGTTCTCGTTGTTCTCGTTGTTCTCGTTGTTCTCGTTGTTCTCGTTGGTCTCGTTGTTCTCGTTGTTCTCGTTGTTCTCGTTGTTCTCGTTGTTCTCGTTGTTTTTGTTGTCCTTGTTGTTCTTGTTGTTCATGTTGTTCTTGTTGTTCTTCTTGTTGTTGTTCTAGTTGTCCTTGTTGTTGTTGTTCTGGTTGTCCTTGTTGTCCTTGTTGTTGTTGTAGTTCCGGTTGTTCTTGTTGTTCTTGTTCTTGTTGTTCTTGTTGTTTTTGCTGTTCATGTTGTCTTGTTGTCCTTGTTGTTCTAGTTGTTCTTGTTGTTCTTGTTGTTCTTGTTGTTGTTGTTCTAGTTGTTCTTGTTGTTGTTGTGCTGGTTGTTCTTGTTGTTCTTGTTGTTCTTGTTGTTGTTGTTGTTCTTATTCTTGTTGTTGTTGTTGTTGTTATTGTTGTTGTTGTCCTTGTTGTTCTTGTTGTTCTTTTTGTTCTTGATGTTCTTGTTGTTCTTGTTGTTCTTGTTGTTCTTGTTGTTCTTGTTGTTCTTGTTGTTCTTGTTGTTCTTGTTGCTCTTGTTGTTCTTGTTGTTCTTGTTGTTTTTGTTGTTCATGTTGTTCTTGTTGTTCTTCTTGTTGTTGTTCTAGTTGTCCTTGTTGTTGTTCTTGTCGTTGTGGTTCTTGTTGTTCCTGTTGTTGTTGTTGTTCTTGTTGTTCTTGTTCTTGTTGTTCATGTGGTTCTAGTTGTTGTTGCTCTTGCTGTTCTTGTTCTTGTTGTCCTTGTTGTTCTTTCTGTTCTTGTTGTTTTTGTTGTTGTTGTTGTTGTTGTTGTTGTTGTTGTTGTCCTTGCCGTTCTTGTTGTTCTTGTTGTTCTTGTTGTTCTTGTTGTTCTAGTTGTTCTTCTTGTTCTTGTTCTAGTTGTTCTTGTTGTTCTTGTTGCTCTTGTTGTTCTTGTTGTTCATGTTGTTCTCGTTGTTCTCGTTGTTCTCGTTGGTCTCGTTGTTCTCGTTGTTCTCGTTGTTCTCGTTGTTCTCGTTGTTTTTGTTGTTCTTGTTGTTCTTGTTGTTGTTGTTGTTATTGTCCTTGTTGTTCTTGTTGTTGTTGTCATTGTTGTTCTTGTTGTGCTTGTTGTTCGTGTAGATCTTGTTGTTCTTGTTGCTCTTGTTGCTCTTGTTGTCCTTGTTGCTCTTGTTGTTCTTGTTGTTCTCGTTGTTCTCGTTGTTCTCGTTGTTCTCGTTGTCCTCGTTGTTCTCGTTGTTCTCGTTGTTCTCGTTGTCCTCGTTGTTCTCGTTGTTCTCGTTGCTCTCGTTGGTCTCGCTGTTCTCGTTGTTCTCGTTGTTCTTGAGGTTCTTGTTGTTCTTGTTGTTCTTGTTGTTCTTGTTGTTCTTGTTGTTGTTGTTCTTGTTGTTCTCGTTGTTCTTGTTCTTCTCGTTGTTCTTGTTGTTCTTGTTGCTCTTACTGTTCACGTTGTTCTTGTTGTTGTTGTTGATGATGTTGTCCTTGTTGTTCTAGTTGTTGTTGTTGATGATGTTGTCCTTGTTGTTCTTGTTGTTGTTGTCCTTGTTGTTCTTGTTGTGCTTGTTGTTCTTGTTGTTCCTGTTTATCTTGTTGATCTTGTTGTTCTTGTTGCTCTTGTTGCTCTTGTTGCTCTTGTTGCTCTTGTTGTTCTTGTTGATCTTGTTCTTGTTGTTCTTGTTGTTCTTGTTGTTGTTCTCGTTGTTCTCGTTGTTCTCGTTGTTCTCGTTGTTCTCGTTGTTCTCGTTGTTCTCGTTGTTCTCGTTGTTGTCGTTGATCTCGTTGTTCTCGTTGTTCTCGTTGTTCTCGTTGTCCTCGTTGTTCTCGTTGTCCTCGTTGTTCTCGTTGTTCTCGCTGTTCTCGTTGTTCTCGTTGTTCTCGTTGTTCTTGTTGTTCTTGTTGTTGTTGTTGTTCTTGTTGTCCTCGTTGTTCTTGTTCTTCTCGTTGTTCTTGTTGTTCTTGTTGCTCTTACTGTTCATATTGTTCTTGTTGTTGTTGTTGATGATGTTGTCCTTGTTGTTCTTGTTGTTCTTGTTCTTCTTGTTGCTCTTGTTGTTCTTGTTGTTCTTACTGTTCATGTTGTCCTTGTTGTTCTTGTTGTTGTTGTCCTTGTTGTTCTTGTTGTGCTTGTTGTTCTTGTTGTTCTTGTTGTTCTTGTTGTTCTTGTTGTTGTTCTTGTTGTTCTTGTTGTTGTTCTTGTTGTTCTTGTTGTTGTTCTTGTTGTTCTCGTTGTTTTCGTTGTTCTCGTTGTTCTCGTTGTTCCCGTTGTTCTCGTTGTCCTCGTTGTTCTCGTTGTTCTCGTTGTTCTCGTTGTTCTCGTTGTTCTCGTTGTTCTCGTTGTCCTCGTTGTTCTCGTTGTTCTCGTTGCTCTCGTTGGTCTCGCTGTTCTCGTTGTTCTCGTTGTTCTTGTTGTTCTTGTTGTTCTTGTTGTTCTTGTTGTTCTTGTTGTTCTTGTTGTTCTTGTTGTTCTTGTTGTTCTTGTTGTTGTTGTTCTTGTTGTTCTCGTTGTTCTTGTTCTTCTCGTTGTTCTTGTTGTTCTTGTTGCTCTTACTGTTCACGTTGTTCTTGTTGTTGTTGTTGATGATGTTGTCCTTGTTGTTCTAGTTGTTGTTGTTGATGATGTTGTCCTTGTTGTTCTTGTTGTTGTTGTCCTTGTTGTTCTTGTTGTGCTTGTTGTTCTTGTTGTTCCTGTTTATCTTGTTGATCTTGTTGTTCTTGTTGCTCTTGTTGCTCTTGTTGCTCTTGTTGCTCTTGTTGTTCTTGTTGATCTTGTTCTTGTTGTTCTTGTTGTTCTTGTTGTTGTTCTTGTTGTTCTTGTTGTTGTTCTTGTTGTTCTCGTTGTTCTTGTTGTTCTCGTTGTTCTCGTTGTTCTCGTTGTTCTCGTTGTTCTCGTTGATCACGTTGTTCTCGTTGTTCTCGTTGTTCTCGTTGTTCTCGTTGTTCTCGTTGTTCTCGTTGTTCTCGTTGTTCTCGTTGTTCTCGTTGTTCTCGTTGTTCTCGTTGTTCTCGTTGTTCTCGTTGTCCTCGTTGTTCTCGTTGTCCTCGTTGTTCTCGTTGTTCTCGCTGTTCTCGTTGTTCTCGTTGTTCTCGTTGTTCTTGTTGTTCTTGTTGTTGTTGTTGTTCTTGTTGTCCTCGTTGTTCTTGTTCTTCTCGTTGTTCTTGTTGTTCTTGTTGCTCTTACTGTTCATATTGTTCTTGTTGTTGTTGTTGATGATGTTGTCCTTGTTGTTCTTGTTGTTCTTGTTCTTCTTGTTGCTCTTGTTGTTCTTGTTGTTCTTACTGTTCATGTTGTCCTTGTTGTTCTTGTTGTTGTTGTCCTTGTTGTTCTTGTTGTGCTTGTTGTTCTTGTTGTTCTTGTTGTTCTTGTTGTTGTTCTTGTTGTTCTTGTTGTTGTTCTTGTTGTTCTCGTTGTTTTCGTTGTTCTCGTTGTTCTTGTTGTTCTCGTTGTCCTCGTTGTCCTCGTTGGTCTCGTTGTTCTCGTTGTTCTCGTTGTTCTCGTTGTTCTCGTTGTTCTCGTTGGTCTCGTTGTTCTCGTTGTTCTCGTTGTTCTCGTTGTTCTCGTTGTTCTCGTTGTTTTTGTTGTCCTTGTTGTTCTTGTTGTTCTAGTTGTTCGTGTTGTTCTTGTTGTTCTTGTTGTTCTTGTTGTTCTTCTTGTTGTTGTTCTAGTTGTTCTTGTTGTTCTTGTTGTTCTTGTTGTTCTTGTTGTTCTTGTTGTTCTTGTTGCTCTTGTTGTTCTTGTTGTTCTTGTTGTTTTTGTTGTTCATGTTGTTCTTGTTGTTCTTCTTGTTGTTGTTCTAGTTGTCCTTGTTGTTGTTGTTGTCCTTGTTGTTCTTGTTGATCTTGTTGTTCTTGTTGCTCTTGTTGCTCTTGTTGTTCTCGTTGCTCTTGTTGTTCTTGTTGTTCTTACTGTTCATGTTGTTCTTGTTGTTGTTGTTGATGATGTTGTCCTTGTTGTTCTTGTTGTTGTTGTCCTTGTTGTTCTTGTTGTGCTTGTTGTTCTTGTTGTTCTTGTTGTTCTTGTTGTTCTTACTGGTCATGTTGTTCTTGTTGTTGTTGTTGATGATGGTGTCCTTGTTGTTCTTGTTGTTGTTGTTGATGATGTTGTCCTTGTTGTTCTTGTTGTTGTTGGCCTTGTTGTTCTTGTTGTGCTTGTTGTTCTTGTTGTTCCTGTTGATCTTGTTGCACTTGTTGCTCTTGTTGCTCTTGTTGTTCTTGTTGCTCTTGTTGTTCTTGTTGTTCTCGTTGTTCTCGTTGTTCTCGTTGTTCTCGTTGTCCTCGTTGTTCTCGTTGTCCTCGTTGTTCTCGTTGTTCTCGTTGTTCTCGTTGGTCTCGCTGTTCTCGTTGTTCTCGTTGTTCTCGTTGTTCTTGTTGTTCTTGTTGTTCTCGTTGTTCTTGTTCTTCTCGTTGTTCTTGTTGTTCTTGTTGCTCTTACTGTTCACGTTGTTCTTGTTGTTGTTGTTGATGATGTTGTCCTTGTTGTTCTTGTTGTTCTTGTTCTTCTTGTTGCTCTTGTTGTTCTTGTTGTTCTTACTGTTCATGTTGTTCTTGTTGTTGTTGTTGATGATGTTGTCCTTGTTGTTCTTGTTGTTGTTGTCCTTGTTGTTCTTGTTGTGCTTGTTGTTCTTGTTGTTCTTGTTGTTCTTGTTGTTCTTACTGGTCATGTTGTTCTTGTTGTTGTTGTTGATGATGGTGTCCTTGTTGTTCTAGTTGTTGTTGTTGATGATGTTGTCCTTGTTGTTCTTGTTGTTGTTGTCCTTGTTGTTCTTGTTGTGCTTGTTGTTCTTGTTGTTCCTGTTTATCTTGTTGATCTTGTTGTTCTTGTTGCTCTTGTTGCTCTTGTTGCTCTTGTTGCTCTTGTTGTTCTTGTTGATCTTGTTCTTGTTGTTCTTGTTGTTCTTGTTGTTGTTCTTGTTGTTCTTGTTGTTGTTCTTGTTGTTCTCGTTGTTCTTGTTGTTCTCGTTGTTCTCGTTGTTCTCGTTGTTCTCGTTGTTCTCGTTGTGCTCGTTGTTCTCGTTGTCCTCGTTGTTCTCGTTGTCCTCGTTGTTCTCGTTGTTCTCGCTGTTCTCGTTGTTCTCGTTGTTCTCGTTGTTCTTGTTGTTCTTGTTGTTGTTGTTGTTCTTGTTGTTCTCGTTCTTCTTGTTCTTCTCGTTGTTCTTGTTGTTCTTGTTGCTCTTACTGTTCATATTGTTCTTGTTGTTGTTGTTGATGATGTTGTCCTTGTTGTTCTTGTTGTTCTTGTTCTTCTTGTTGCTCTTGTTGTTCTTGTTGTTCTTACTGTTCATGTTGTTCTTGTTGTTGTTGTTGCTGATGTTATCCTTGTTGTTCTTGTTGTTGTTGTCCTTGTTGTTCTTGTTGTGCTTGTTGTTCTTGTTGTTCTTGTTGTTCTTGTTGTTCTTGTTGTTCTTGTTGTTCTTGTTGATCTTGTTGATCTTGTTGTTCGTGTTGTTCTTGTTGCTCTGGTTGCTATTGTTGCTCTTGTTGCTCTTGTTGCTCTTGTTGCTCTTGTCGTTCTTGTTGTTCGTGTTGTTCTTGTTGTTCTTGTTGTTCTTGTTGTTCTTGTTGTTGTTCTTGTTGTTCTTGTTGTTGTTCTTGTTGTTCTTGTTGTTCTTGTTGTTCTCGTTGTTCTCGTTGTTCTCGTTGTTCTCGTTGATCTCGTTGATCTCGTTGTTCTCGTTGTTCTCGTTGTACTCGTTGTTCTCGTTGTTCTCGTTGTTCTCGTTGTTCTCGTTGTTCTCGTTGTCCTCGTTGTTCTCGTTGTTCTCGTTGTTCTCGTTGTTCTCGTTGTTCTCGTTGTTCTCGTTGTTCTCGTTGCTCTTGTTGTTCTTGTTGTTCTTGTTGTTCTTGTTGTTGTTGTTGTTCTTGTTGTTGTTGTTGTTGTTGTTGTTCCTGTTGTTCTTGTTGTTCTTGTTGCTCTTGTTGCTCTTGTTGTTCTTGTTGTTCTTGTTGTGCTTGTTGTTCTTGTTGTTCTCGTTGTTCTCGTTGTTCTCGTTGTTCTCGTTGTTCTCGTTGCTCTTGTTGTTCTTGTTGTTCTTGTTGTTCTTGTTGTTGTTGTTGTTCTTGTTGTTGTTGTTGTTGTTGTTGTTCCTGTTGTTCTTGTTGTTCTTGTTGCTCTTGTTGCTCTTGTTGTTCTTGTTGTTCTTGTTGTGCTTGTTGTTCTTGTTGTTCTTGTTGCACTTGTTGCTCTTGTTGCTCTTGTTGCTCTGGTTGTTGATGTTCTTGTTGTTAATGTTGTTGTTGTTCTTGCTGTTCTTGTTGTTGTTGTTCTTGTTGTTCTTGTTGTTCTTGTTGATCTTGTTGTTCTTGTTGCTCTCGTTGCTGTTGTAGTTCTTGTTGTTCTGGTTGTTGTTGTTCTTGTTGTTCTTCTTGTTCTTGTTCTAGTTGCTCTTGTTGTTGTTGTTCTGGTTTTTCTTGTCGTTCTTGTTGTTCCGGTTGTTCTTGTTGTTCTTGTTGTTATTGTTGTTCTTGTTGTTCTTGTTGTTCTTGTTGCTCTTGTTGTTCTTGTTGTTCTTGTTGTTCTTGTTCTCCATGTTGTTCTTGTTGATCTTGTTGTTCTTACTGTTCATGTTGTTCTTGTTGTTCTTGTTGTTGTTGTTGTTGTTGTCCTTGTTGTTCTTGTTGTAGTTGTCATTGTTGTTCTTGTTGAGCTCGTTGTTCTTGTAGGTCTTGTTGTTCTTGTTGCTCTTGTTGCTCTTGTTGCTCTTGTTGTTCTTGTTGCTCTTGTTGCTCTTGTTGCTTTTGTTGCTCTTGTTGCCCTTTTGCTGTTGTTGTTCTTGTTGTTCTGGTTGTTGATGTTCTTGTTGTTCATGTTGTTGTTGTTCTTGTTGTTGTTGTTGTTGTTGTCCTTGTCCTTGTTGTTCTTGTTGTTGTTGTCCTTGTTGTTCTTGTTGTGCTTGTTGATCTTGTTGTTCTTGTTGTTCTTGTTGTTCTTGTTGCTCTTGGTGCTCTTGTTGCTCTTGTTGTTCATGTTGTTCTTGTTGTTCTTGTTGTTGTTCTTGTTGTTCTTGTTGTTGTTCTTGTTGTTCTTGTTGTTCTTGTTGTTCTTGTTGTTCTCGTTATTCTCGTTGTTCTCGTTGTTCTCGTTGATCTCGTTGTTCTCGTTGATCTCGTTGTTCTCGTTGTTCTCGTTGTTCTCGTTGTTCTCGTTGTTCTCGTTGTTCTCGTTGTTCTCGTTGTTCTCGTTGTTCTCGTTGTTCTCGTTGTTCTCGTTGTCCTCGTTGTTCTCGTTGTTCTCGCTGTTCTCGTTGTTCTCGTTGTTCTCGTTGTTCTTGTTGTTCTTGTTGTTCTTGATGTTCTTGCTGTTCTTGTTGTTGTTGTTGTTCTTGTTGTTCTCGTTGTTCTTGTTCTTCTCGTTGTTCTTGTTGTTCTTGTTGCTCTTACTGTTCATGTTGTTCTTGTTGTTGTTGTTGTTGATGATGTTGTCCTTGTTGTTCTTGTTGTCCTTGTTCTTCTTGTTGCTCTTGTTGTTCTTGTTGTTCTTACTGTTCATGTTGTTCTTGTTGTTGTTGTTGATGATGTTGTCCTTGTTGTTCTTGTTGTTGTTGTCCTTGTTGTTCCTGTTGTTCTTGTTGTTCTTGTTGCTCTTGTTGCTCTTGTTGTTCTTGTTGTTCTTGTTTCGCTTGTTGTTCTTGTTGTTCTTGTTGCACTTGTTGCTCTTGTTGCTCTTGTTGCTCTGGTTGTTGATGTTCTTGTTGTTAATGTTGTTGTTGTTCTTGCTGTTCTTGTTGTTGTTGTTCTTGTTGTTCTTGTTGTTCTTGTTGTTCTTGTTGATCTTGTTGTTCTTGTTGCTCTCGTTGCTGTTGTAGTTCTTGTTGTTCTGGTTGTTGTTGTTCTTGTTGTTCTTCTTGTTCTTGTTCTAGTTGTTCTTGTTGTTGTTGTTCTGGTTTTTCTTGTCGTTCTTGTTGTTCCGGTTGTTCTTGTTGTTCTTGTTGTTCTTGTTGTTCTTGTTGCTCTTGTTGTTCTTGTTGTTCTTGTTGTTCTTGTTCTCCATGTTGTTCTTGTTGTTCTTGTTGTTCTTACTGTTCATGTTGTTCTTGTTGTTCTTGTTGTTGTTGTTGTTGTTGTCCTTGTTGTTCTTGTTGTTGTTGTCATTGTTGTTCTTGTTGTGCTTGTTGTTCTTGTAGATCTTGTTGTTCTTGTTGCTCTTGTTGCTCTTGTTGCTCTTGTTGCTCTTGTTGTTCTTGTTGTTCTTGTTGCTCTTGTTGCTCTTGTTGCTCTTGTTGCTTTTGTTGCTCTTGTTGCTCTTGTTGCTGTTGTTGTTCTTGTTGTTCTGGTTGTTGATGTTCTTGTTGTTCATGTTCTTGTTGTTCTTGTTGTTGTTGTTGTTGTTGTTGTCCTTGTCCTTGTTGTTCTTGTTGTTGTTGTCCTTGTTGTTCTTGTTGTGCTTGTTGATCTTGTTGTTCTTGTTGTTCTTGTTGCTCTTGTTGCTCTTGTTGCTCTTGTTGCTCTTGTTGTTCTTGTTGTTCTTGTTGTTCTTGTTGTTCTTGTTGTTGTTCTTGTTGTTCTTGTTGTTGTTCTTGTTGTTGTTGTTCTTGTTGTTCTCGTTGTTGTCGTTGTTCTCGTTGATCTCGTTGTTCTCGTTGTTCTCGTTGTTCTCGTTGTTCTCGTTGTTCTCGTTGTTCTCGTTGTTCTCGTTGTTCTCGTTGTTCTCGCTGTTCTCGTTGTTCTCGTTGTCCTCGTTGTTCTCGTTGTTCTCGTTGTTCTCGTTGGTCTCGCTGTTCTCGTTGTTCTCGTTGTTCTCGTTGTTCTCGTTGTTCTTGTTGTTCTTGTTGTTCTTGTTGTTGTTGTTGTTCTTGTTGTTCTCGTTGTTCTTGTTCTTCTCGTTGTTCTTGTTGTTCTTGTTGCTCTTACTGTTCATGTTGTTCTTGTTGTTGTTGTTGATGATGTTGTCCTTGTTGTTCTTGTTGTTCTTGTTCTTCTTGTTGCTCTTGTTGTTCTTGTTGTTCTTACTGTTCATGTTGTTCTTGTTGTTGTTGTTGATGATGTTGTCCTTGTTGTTCTTGTTGTTGTTGTCCTTGTTGTTCTTGTTGTGCTTGTTGTTCTTGTTGTTCTTGTTGTTCTTGTTGATCTTGTTGATCTTGTTGGTCTTGTTGTTCTTGTTGTTCTTGTTGCTCTTGTTGCTCTTGTTGCTCTTGTTGCTCTTGTTGCTCTTGTCGTTCTTGTTGTTCTCGTTGCTCTTGTTGTTCTTGTTGTTCTTGTTGTTGTTGTTCTAGTTGTCCTTGTTGTTGTTGTTCTGGTTGTCCTTGTTGTCCTTGTTGTTCTTGTTGTTCCGGTTGTTCTTGTTGTTCTTGTTCTTGTTGTTCTTGTTGTTTTTGCTGTTCATGTTGTCTTGTTGTCCTTGTTGTTCTAGTTGTTCTTGTTGTTCTCGTTGTTCTCGTTGTTCTTGTTGTTCTTGTTGTCGTTGTTGTTCTTGTTGTTCTCGTTGTTCTTGTTCTTCTCGTTGTTCTTGTTGTTCTTGTTGCTCTTACTGTTCATATTGTTCTTGTTGTTGTTGTTGATGATGTTGTCCTTGTTGTTCTTGTTGTTCTTGTTCATCTTGTTGCTCTTGTTGTTCTTGTTGTTCTTACTGTTCATGTTGTTCTTGTTGTTGCTGTTGATGATGTTGTCCTTGTTGTTCTTGTTGTTGTTGTCCTTGTTGTTCTTGTTGTGCTTGTTGTTCTTGTTGTTCTTGTTGTTCTTGTTGTTCTTGTTGATCTTGTTGATCTTGTTGTTCTTGTTGTTCTTGTTGCTCTGGTTGCTCTTGTTGCTCTTGTTGCTCTTGTTGATCTTGTTGCTCTTGTCGTTCTCGTTGTTCGTGTTGTTCTTGTTGTTCTTGTTGTTCTTGTTGTTCTTGTTGTTGTTCTTGTTGTTCTTGTTGTTGTTCTTGTTGTTCTTGTTGTTCTTGTTGATCTCGTTGTTCTCGTTGTTCTCGTTGTTCTCGTTGATCTCGTTGTTCTCGTTGTTCTCGTTGTACTCGTTGTTCTCGTTGTTCTCGTTGTTCTCGTTGCTCTCGTTGTCCTCGTTGTTCTCGTTGTTCTCGTTGTTCTCGTTGTTCTCGTTGTTCTCGTTGTTCTCGTTGTTCTCGTTGTTCTCGTTGTTCTCGTTGCTCTTGTTGTTCTTGTTGTTCTTGTTGTTGTTGTTGTTGTTCTTGTTGTTGTTGTTGTTGTTGTTCTTGTTGTTGTTGTTGTTGTTGTTCTTGTTGTTCTTGTTGCTCTTGTTGCTCTTGTTGTTCTTGTTGTTCTTGTTGTGCTTGTTGTTCTTGTTGTTCTTGTTGCACTTGTTGCTCTTGTTGCTCTCGTTGCTCTGGTTGTTGATGTTCTTGTTGTTAATATTGTTGTTGTTCTTGCTGTTCTTGTTGTTGTTGTTCTTGTTGTTCTTGTTGTTCTTGTTGTTCTTGTTGATCTTGTTGTTCTTGTTGCTCTCGTTGCTGTTGTAGTTCTTGTTGTTCTGGTTGTTGTTGTTCTTGTTGTTCTTCTTGTTCTTGTTCTAGTTGTTCTTGTTGTTGTTGTTCTGGTTTTTTCTTGTCGTTCTTGTTGTTCCGTTTGTTCTTGTTGTTCTTGTTGTTCTTGTTGTTCTTGTTGTTCTTGTTGTTCTTGTTGTTCTTGTTGCTCTTGTTGTTCTTGTTGTTCTTGTTGTTCTTGTTCTCCATGTTGTTCTTGTTGTTCTTGTTGTTCTTACTGTTCATGTTGTTCTTGTTGTTCTTGTTGTTGTTGTTGTTGTTGTTGTCCTTGTTGTTCTTGTTGTAGTTGTCATTGTTGTTCTTGTTGTGCTTGTTGGTCTTGTAGATCTAGTTGTTCTTGTTGCTCTTGTTGCTCTTGTTGTTCTTGTTGCTCTTGTTGCTCTTGTTGCTTTTGTTGCTCTTGTTGCTCTTGTTGTTCTGGTTGTTGATGTTCTTGTTGTTCACGTTGTTGTTGTTCTTGTTGTTGTTGTTGTTGTTGTCCTTGTCCTTGTTGTTCTTTTTTTTGTTGTCCTTGTTGTTCTTGTTGTGCTTGTTGATCTTGTTGTTCTTGTTGTTCTTGTTGTTCTTGTTGCTCTTGTTGCTCTTGTTGTTCTTGTTGTTCTCGTTGTTCTCGTTGTTCTCGTTGTTCTCGTTGTTCTCGTTGTTCTCGTTGTCCTCGTTGTTCTCGTTGTCCTCGTTGTTCTCATTGTCCTCGCTGTTCTCGTTGTTCTCGTTGTTCTCGTTGTTCTTGTTGTTCTTGTTGTCGTTGTTGTTCTTGTTGTTCTCGTTGTTCTCGTTGTTCTCGTTGTTCTCGTTGATCTCGTTGATCTCGTTGTTCTCGTTGTTCTCGTTGTACTCGTTGTTCTCGTTGTTCTCGTTGTTCTCGTTGTTCTCGTTGTCCTCGTTGTTCTCGTTGTTCTCGTTGTTCTCGTTGTTCTCGTTGTTCTCGTTGTTCTCGTTGTTCTCGTTGCTCTTGTTGTTCTTGTTGCACTTGTTGCTCTTGTTGCTCTTGTTGCTCTGGTTGTTGATGTTCTTGTTGTTAATGTTGTTGTTGTTCTTGCTGTTCTTGTTGTTGTTGTTCTTGTTGTTCTTGTTGTTCTTGTTGATCTTGTTGTTCTTGTTGCTCTCGTTGCTGTTGTAGTTCTTGTTGTTCTGGTTGTTGTTGTTCTTGTTGTTCTTCTTGTTCTTGTTCTAGTTGTTCTTGTTGTTGTTGTTCTGGTTTTTCTTGTCGTTCTTGTTGTTCCGGTTGCTCTTGCTGTTCTTGTTGTTCTTGTTGTTGTTGTTGTTGTTGTTGTCCTTGTTGTTCTTGTTGTTCTTGTTGTTCTTGTTGTTCTTGTTGTTCTTGTTGCTCTTGTTGTTCTTGTTCTTGTTGTTGTTGTTGTTGTTGTTGTTGTTGTTCTTACTGTTCATGTTGTTCTTGTTGTTGTTGTTGATGATGTTGTCCTTGTTGTTCTTGTTGTTGTTGTCCTTGTTGTTCTTGTTGTGCTTGTTGTTCTTGTTGTTCTTGTTGTTCTTGTTGTTCTTGTTGTTCTTGTTGTTCTTGTTGTTCTTGTTGTTCTTGTTGTCCTTGTTGTTCTTTTTGTTCTTGTTGTTCTTGTTGATCTTGTTGATCTTGTTGATCTTGTTGATCTTGTTGATCTTGTTGATCTTGTTGATCTCGTTGATCTCGTTGATCTCGTTGTTCTCGTTGTTGTCGTTGTACTCGTTGTTCTCGTTGTTCTCGTTGTTCTCGTTGTCCTCGTTGTTCTCGTTGTTCTCGTTGTTCTCGTTGTTCTCGTTGTTCTCGTTGTTCTCGTTGTTCTCGTTGTTCTCGTTGTTCTCGTTGTTCTTGTTGTTCTTGTTGTTCTTGTTCTTGTTGTTGTTGTTGTTGTTGTTGTTCTTGTTGTTCTTGTTGCTCTTGTTGCTCTTGTTGTTCTTGTTGTTCTTGTTGTGCTTGTTGTTCTCGTTGTTCTCGTTGTTCTCGTTGTTCTCGTTGTTCTCGTTGTTCTTGTTGTTCTTGTTGTTCTTGTTGTTCTTGTTCTTGTTGTTGTTGTTGTTGTTGTTTTTGTTGTTGTTGTTGTTCTTGTTGTTCTTGTTGCTCTTGTTGCTCTTGTTGTTCTTGTTGTTCTTGTTGTGCTTGTTGCTCTTGTTGTTCTTGTTGCACTTGTTGCTCTTGTTGCTCTTGTTGCTCTGGTTGTTGATGTTCTTGTTGTTAATGTTGTTGTTGTTCTTGCTGTTCTTGTTGTTGTTGTACTTGTTGTTCTTGTTGTTCTTGTTGATCTTGTTGTTCTTGTTGCTCTCGTAGCTGTTGTAGTTCTTGTTGTTCTGGTTGTTGTTGTTCTTGTTGTTCTTCTTGTTCTTGTTCTAGTTGTTCTTGTTGTTGTTGTTCTGGTTTTTCTTGTCGTTCTTGTTGTTCCGGTTGTTCTTGTTGTTCTTGTTGTTCTTGTTGCTTTTGTTGTTCTTGCTGTTCTTGTTGTTCTTGTTGTTCTTGTTGTTCTTGTTGTTCTTGTTGTTCTTGTTGGTCTTGTTGTTCTTGTTGTTCTTGTTCTCCTTGTTGTTCTTGTTGTTCTTGTTGTTCTTACTGTTCATGTTGTTCTTGTTGTTCTTGTTGTTGTTGTTGTTGTTGTTTTCCTTGTTGTTCTTGTTGTTGTTGTTATTGTTGTTCTTGTTGTGCTTGTTGTTCTTGTAGATCTTGTTGTTCTTGTTGCTCTTGTTGCTCTTGTTGCTCTTGTTGTTCTTGTTGCTCTTGTTGTTCTTGTTGTTCTTGTTGCTCTTGTTGCTCTTGTTGCTCTTGTTGCTTTTGTTGCTCTTGTTGCTGTTGTTGTTCTTTTTGTTCTGGTTGTTCTTGTTCTTGTTGTTCATGTTGTTGTTGTTCTTGTTGTTGTTGTTGTTTTTGTCCTTGTCCTTGTTGTTCTTGTTGTTGTTGTCCTTGTTGTTCTTGTCGTGCTTGTTGATCTTGTTGTTCTTGTTGTTCTTGTTGTTCTTGTTGCTCTTGTTGCTCTTGTTGTTCTTGTTGCACTTGTTGCTCTTGTTGCTCTTGTTGCTCTGGTTGTTGATGTTCTTGTTGTTAATGTTGTTGTTGTTCTTGCTGTTCTTGTTGTTGTTGTTCTTGTTGTTCTTGTTGTTCTTGTTGTTCTTGTTGATCTTGTTGTTCTTGTTGCTCTCGTTGCTGTTGTAGTTCTTGTTGTTCTGGTTGTTGTTGTTCTTGTTGTTCTTCTTGTTCTTGTTCTAGTTGTTCTTGTTTTGTTGTTCTGGTTTTTCTTGTCGTTCTTGTTGTTCCGGTTGTTCTTGTTGTTCTTGTTGTTCTTGTTGTTCTTGTTGTTCTTGTTGTTCTTGTTGCTCTTGTTGTTCTTGTTGTTCTTGTTGTTCTTGTTCTCCATGTTGTTCTTGTTGTTCTTGTTGTTCTTACTGTTCATGTTGATCTTGTTGTTCTTGTTGTTCTTGTTGTTATTGTTGCTCTTGTTGCTCTTGTTGCTCTTGTTGCTGTTGTTGTTCTTGTTGTTCTGGTTGTTGATGTTCTTGTTGTTCTTGTTGTTCTTGTTGTTGTTGTTGTTGCTCTTGCTGTTCTTGTTGTTCTTGTTGTTGTTATTGTTGTTGTTGTCCTTGATGTTCTTGTTGTTCTTGTTGTTCTTGTTGTTCTTGTTGTTCTTGTTGTTCTTGTTGTTCTTGTTCTTGTTGTTGTTGTTGTTGATGTTGTTGTTCTTGTTGTTCTTACTGTTCATGTTGTTCTTGTTGTTGTTGTTGATGATGTTGTCCTTGTTGTTCTTGTTGTTGTTGTCCTTGTTGTTCTTGTTGTGCTTGTTGTTCTTGTTGTTCTTGTTGTTCTTGTTGTTCTTGTTGTTCTTGTTGTTCTTGTTGTTCTTGTTGTCCTTGTTGTTCTTTTTGTTCTTGTTGTTCTTGTTGATCTTGTTGATCTTGTTGATCTTGTTGATCTTGTTGATCTTGTTGATCTCGTTGATCTCGTTGATCTCGTTGTTCTCGTTGTTGTCGTTGTACTCGTTGTTCTCGTTGTTCTCGTTGTTCTCGTTGTTCTCGTTGTCCTCGTTGTTCTCGTTGTTCTCGTTGTTCTCGTTGTTCTCGTTGTTCTCGTTGTTCTCGTTGTTCTCGTTGTTCTCGTTGTTCTTGTTGTTCTTGTTGTTCTTGTTGTTCTTGTTCTTGTTGTTGTTGTTCTTGTTGTTGTTGTCCTTGTTGTTCTTGTCGTGCTTGTTGATCTTGTTGTTCTTGTTGTTCTTGTTGTTCTTGTTGCTCTTGTTGCTCTTGTTGTTCTTGTTGCACTTGTTGCTCTTGTTGCTCTTGTTGCTCTGGTTGTTGATGTTCTTGTTGTTAATGTTGTTGTTGTTCTTGCTGTTCTTGTTGTTGTTGTTCTTGTTGTTCTTGTTGTTCTTGTTGATCTTGTTGTTCTTGTTCTTCTTGTTGCTCTTGTTGTTCTTGTTGTTCTTACTGTTCATGTTGTTCTTGTTGTTGTTGTTGATGATGTTGTCCTTGTTGTTCTTGTTGTTGTTGTCCTTGTTGTTCTTGTTGTGCTTGTTGTTCTTGTTGTTCTTGTTGTTCTTGTTGATCTTGTTGATCTTGTTGGTCTTGTTGTTCTTGTTGTTCTTGTTGCTCTTGTTGCTCTTGTTGCTCTTGTTGCTCTTGTTGCTCTTGTCGTTCTTGTTGTTCTCGTTGTTCTTGTTGTTCTTGTTGGTCTTGTTCTTGTTGTTCTTGTTGTTTTTGCTGTTCATGTTGTCTTGTTGTCCTTGTTGTTCTAGTTGTTCTTGTTGTTCTTGTTGTTCTTGTTGTTCTTGCTGTTCTTGTTCTTGTTTTTCTTGCTGTTCATGATGTTCTTGCTGTTCATGTTGTTCTCGTTGTTCTCGTTGTTCTCGTTGTTCTCGTTGATTCTCGTTGTTCTCGTTGTTCTCGTTGTCCTCGTTGTTCTCGTTGTTCTCGCTGTTCTCGTTGTTCTCGTTGTTCTCGTTGTTCTTGTTGTTCTTGTTGTTCTTGTTGTTCTTGCTGTTCTTGTTGTTGTTGTTGTTCTTGTTGTCCTTGTTCTTCTTGTTGCTCTTGTTGTTCTTGTTGTTCTTACTGTTCATGTTGTTCTTGTTGTTGTTGTTGATGATGTTGTCCTTGTTGTTCCTGTTGTTCTTGTTGTTCTTGTTGCTCTTGTTGCTCTTGTTGTTCTTGTTGTTCTTGTTGTGCTTGTTGTTCTTGTTGTTCTTGTTGCACTTGTTGCTCTTGTTGCTCTTGTTGCTCTGGTTGTTGATGTTCTTGTTGTTAATGTTGTTGTTGTTCTTGCTGTTCTTGTTGTTGTTGTTCTTGTTGTTCTTGTTGTTCTTGTTGTTCTTGTTGATCTTGTTGTTCTTGTTGCTCTCGTTGCTGTTGTAGTTCCTGTTGTTCTGGTTGTTGTTGTTCTTGTTGTTCTTCTTGTTCTTGTTCTAGTTGTTCTTGTTGTAGTTGTTCTGGTTTTTCTTGTCGTTGTTGTTGTTCCGGTTGTTCTTGTTGTTCTTGTTGTTCTTGTTGTTCTTGTTGTTCTTGTTGTTCTTGTTGTTCTTGTTGCTCTTGTTGTTCTTGTTGTTCTTGTTGTTCTTGTTCTCCATGTTGTTCTTGTTGTTCTTGTTGTTCTTACTGTTCATGTTGTTCTTGTTGTTCTTGTTGTTGTTGTTGTTGTTGTCCTTGTTGTTCTTGTTGTTGTTGTCATTGTTGTTCTTGTTGTGCTTGTTGTTCTTGTAGATCTTGTTGATCTTGTTGCTCTTGTTGCTCTTGTTGCTTTTGTTGCTCTTGTTGCTCTTGTTGCTGTTGTTGTTCTTGTTGTTCTGGTTGTTGATGTTCTTGTTGTTCATGTTGTTGTTGCTCTTGTTGTTGTTGTTGTTGTTGTCCTTGTCCTTGTTGTTCTTCTTGTTGTTGTCCTTGTTGTTCTTGTTGTGCTTGTTGATCTTGTTGTTCTTGTTGTTCTTGTTGTTCTTGTTGCTCTTGTTGCTCTTGTTGCTCTTGTTGTTCTTGTTGTGCTTGTTGTTCTTGTTGTTCTTGTTGTTCTTGTTGTTCTTGTTGTTGTTCTTGTTGTTCTTGTTGTTGTTCTTGTTGTTCTTGTTGTTGTTCTTGTTGTTCTCGTTGTTTTCGTTGTTCTCGTTGTTCTCGTTGTTCCCGTTGTTCTCGTTGTCCTCGTTGTTCTCGTTGTTCTCGTTGTTCTCGTTGTTCTCGTTGTTCTCGTTGTTCTCGTTGTCCTCGTTGTTCTCGTTGTTCTCGTTGCTCTCGTTGGTCTCGCTGTTCTCGTTGTTCTCGTTGTTCTTGTTGTTCTTGTTGTTCTTGTTGTTCTTGTTGTTCTTGTTGTTCTTGTTGTTCTTGTTGTTCTTGTTGTTCTTGTTGTTGTTGTTCTTGTTGTTCTCGTTGTTCTTGTTCTTCTCGTTGTTCTTGTTGTTCTTGTTGCTCTTACTGTTCACGTTGTTCTTGTTGTTGTTGTTGATGATGTTGTCCTTGTTGTTCTAGTTGTTGTTGTTGATGATGTTGTCCTTGTTGTTCTTGTTGTTGTTGTCCTTGTTGTTCTTGTTGTGCTTGTTGTTCTTGTTGTTCCTGTTTATCTTGTTGATCTTGTTGTTCTTGTTGCTCTTGTTGCTCTTGTTGCTCTTGTTGCTCTTGTTGTTCTTGTTGATCTTGTTCTTGTTGTTCTTGTTGTTCTTGTTGTTGTTCTTGTTGTTCTTGTTGTTGTTCTTGTTGTTCTCGTTGTTCTTGTTGTTCTCGTTGTTCTCGTTGTTCTCGTTGTTCTCGTTGTTCTCGTTGTTGTCGTTGATCTCGTTGTTCTCGTTGATCACGTTGTTCTCGTTGTTCTCGTTGTTCTCGTTGTTCTCGTTGTTCTCGTTGTTCTCGTTGTTCTCGTTGTTCTCGTTGTTCTCGTTGTTCTCGTTGTTCTCGTTGTTCTCGTTGTTCTCGTTGTCCTCGTTGTTCTCGTTGTCCTCGTTGTTCTCGTTGTTCTCGCTGTTCTCGTTGTTCTCGTTGTTCTCGTTGTTCTTGTTGTTCTTGTTGTTGTTGTTGTTCTTGTTGTCCTCGTTGTTCTTGTTCTTCTCGTTGTTCTTGTTGTTCTTGTTGCTCTTACTGTTCATATTGTTCTTGTTGTTGTTGTTGATGATGTTGTCCTTGTTGTTCTTGTTGTTCTTGTTCTTCTTGTTGCTCTTGTTGTTCTTGTTGTTCTTACTGTTCATGTTGTCCTTGTTGTTCTTGTTGTTGTTGTCCTTGTTGTTCTTGTTGTGCTTGTTGTTCTTGTTGTTCTTGTTGTTCTTGTTGTTGTTCTTGTTGTTCTTGTTGTTGTTCTTGTTGTTCTCGTTGTTTTCGTTGTTCTCGTTGTTCTTGTTGTTCTCGTTGTCCTCGTTGTCCTCGTTGGTCTCGTTGTTCTCGTTGTTCTCGTTGTTCTCGTTGTTCTCGTTGTTCTCGTTGGTCTCGTTGTTCTCGTTGTTCTCGTTGTTCTCGTTGTTCTCGTTGTTCTCGTTGTTTTTGTTGTTGTTGTTGTCCTTGTTGTTCTTGTTGATCTTGTTGTTCTTGTTGCTCTTGTTGCTCTTGTTGTTCTCGTTGCTCTTGTTGTTCTTGTTGTTCTTACTGTTCATGTTGTTCTTGTTGTTGTTGTTGATGATGTTGTCCTTGTTGTTCTTGTTGTTGTTGTCCTTGTTGTTCTTGTTGTGCTTGTTGTTCTTGTTGTTCTTGTTGTTCTTGTTGTTCTTACTGGTCATGTTGTTCTTGTTGTTGTTGTTGATGATGGTGTCCTTGTTGTTCTTGTTGTTGTTGTTGATGATGTTGTCCTTGTTGTTCTTGTTGTTGTTGGCCTTGTTGTTCTTGTTGTGCTTGTTGTTCTTGTTGTTCCTGTTGATCTTGTTGCACTTGTTGCTCTTGTTGCTCTTGTTGTTCTTGTTGCTCTTGTTGTTCTTGTTGTTCTCGTTGTTCTCGTTGTTCTCGTTGTTCTCGTTGTCCTCGTTGTTCTCGTTGTCCTCGTTGTTCTCGTTGTTCTCGTTGTTCTCGTTGGTCTCGCTGTTCTCGTTGTTCTCGTTGTTCTCGTTGTTCTTGTTGTTCTTGTTGTTCTCGTTGTTCTTGTTCTTCTCGTTGTTCTTGTTGTTCTTGTTGCTCTTACTGTTCACGTTGTTCTTGTTGTTGTTGTTGATGATGTTGTCCTTGTTGTTCTTGTTGTTCTTGTTCTTCTTGTTGCTCTTGTTGTTCTTGTTGTTCTTACTGTTCATGTTGTTCTTGTTGTTGTTGTTGATGATGTTGTCCTTGTTGTTCTTGTTGTTGTTGTCCTTGTTGTTCTTGTTGTGCTTGTTGTTCTTGTTGTTCTTGTTGTTCTTGTTGTTCTTACTGGTCATGTTGTTCTTGTTGTTGTTGTTGATGATGGTGTCCTTGTTGTTCTAGTTGTTGTTGTTGATGATGTTGTCCTTGTTGTTCTTGTTGTTGTTGTCCTTGTTGTTCTTGTTGTGCTTGTTGTTCTTGTTGTTCCTGTTTATCTTGTTGATCTTGTTGTTCTTGTTGCTCTTGTTGCTCTTGTTGCTCTTGTTGCTCTTGTTGTTCTTGTTGATCTTGTTCTTGTTGTTCTTGTTGTTCTTGTTGTTGTTCTTGTTGTTCTTGTTGTTGTTCTTGTTGTTCTCGTTGTTCTTGTTGTTCTCGTTGTTCTCGTTGTTCTCGTTGTTCTCGTTGTTGTCGTTGATCTCGTTGTTCTCGTTGATCTCGTTGTTCTCGTTGTTCTCGTTGTTCTCGTTGTTCTCGTTGTTCTCGTTGTTCTCGTTGTTCTCGTTGTTCTCGTTGTTCTCGTTGTTCTCGTTGTTCTCGTTGTGCTCGTTGTTCTCGTTGTCCTCGTTGTTCTCGTTGTCCTCGTTGTTCTCGTTGTTCTCGCTGTTCTCGTTGTTCTCGTTGTTCTCGTTGTTCTTGTTGTTCTTGTTGTTGTTGTTGTTCTTGTTGTTCTCGTTCTTCTTGTTCTTCTCGTTGTTCTTGTTGTTCTTGTTGCTCTTACTGTTCATATTGTTCTTGTTGTTGTTGTTGATGATGTTGTCCTTGTTGTTCTTGTTGTTCTTGTTCTTCTTGTTGCTCTTGTTGTTCTTGTTGTTCTTACTGTTCATGTTGTTCTTGTTGTTGTTGTTGCTGATGTTATCCTTGTTGTTCTTGTTGTTGTTGTCCTTGTTGTTCTTGTTGTGCTTGTTGTTCTTGTTGTTCTTGTTGTTCTTGTTGTTCTTGTTGTTCTTGTTGTTCTTGTTGTTCTTGTTGATCTTGTTGATCTTGTTGTTCGTGTTGTTCTTGTTGCTCTGGTTGCTCTTGTTGCTCTTGTTGCTCTTGTTGCTCTTGTTGCTCTTGTCGTTCTTGTTGTTCGCGTTGTTCTTGTTGTTCTTGTTGTTCTTGTTGTTCTTGTTGTTGTTCTTGTTGTTCTTGTTGTTGTTCTTGTTGTTCTTGTTGTTCTTGTTGTTCTCGTTGTTCTCGTTGTTCTCGTTGTTCTCGTTGATCTCGTTGATCTCGTTGTTCTCGTTGTTCTCGTTGTACTCGTTGTTCTCGTTGTTCTCGTTGTTCTCGTTGTTCTCGTTGTTCTCGTTGTCCTCGTTGTTCTCGTTGTTCTCGTTGTTCTCGTTGTTCTCGTTGTTCTCGTTGTTCTCGTTGTTCTCGTTGCTCTTGTTGTTCTTGTTGTTCTTGTTGTTCTTGTTGTTGTTGTTGTTCTTGTTGTTGTTGTTGTTGTTGTTGTTCCTGTTGTTCTTGTTGTTCTTGTTGCTCTTGTTGCTCTTGTTGTTCTTGTTGTTCTTGTTGTGCTTGTTGTTCTTGTTGTTCTTGTTGCACTTGTTGCTCTTGTTGCTCTTGTTGCTCTGGTTGTTGATGTTCTTGTTGTTAATGTTGTTGTTGTTCTTGCTGTTCTTGTTGTTGTTGTTCTTGTTGTTCTTGTTGTTCTTGTTGATCTTGTTGTTCTTGTTGCTCTCGTTGCTGTTGTAGTTCTTGTTGTTCTGGTTGTTGTTGTTCTTGTTGTTCTTCTTGTTCTTGTTCTAGTTGCTCTTGTTGTTGTTGTTCTGGTTTTTCTTGTCGTTCTTGTTGTTCCGGTTGTTCTTGTTGTTCTTGTTGTTATTGTTGTTCTTGTTGTTCTTGTTGTTCTTGTTGCTCTTGTTGTTCTTGTTGTTCTTGTTGTTCTTGTTCTCCATGTTGTTCTTGTTGATCTTGTTGTTCTTACTGTTCATGTTGTTCTTGTTGTTCTTGTTGTTGTTGTTGTTGTTGTCCTTGTTGTTCTTGTTGTAGTTGTCATTGTTGTTCTTGTTGAGCTTGTTGTTCTTGTAGGTCTTGTTGTTCTTGTTGCTCTTGTTGCTCTTGTTGCTCTTGTTGTTCTTGTTGCTCTTGTTGCTCTTGTTGCTTTTGTTGCTCTTGTTGCCCTTTTGCTGTTGTTGTTCTTGTTGTTCTGGTTGTTGATGTTCTTGTTGTTCATGTTGTTGTTGTTCTTGTTGTTGTTGTTGTTGTTGTCCTTGTCCTTGTTGTTCTTGTTGTTGTTGTCCTTGTTGTTCTTGTTGTGCTTGTTGATCTTGTTGTTCTTGTTGTTCTTGTTGTTCTTGTTGCTCTTGGTGCTCTTGTTGCTCTTGTTGTTCTTGTTGTTCTTGTTGTTCTTGTTGTTGTTCTTGTTGTTCTTGTTGTTGTTCTTGTTGTTCTTGTTGTTCTTGTTGTTCTTGTTGTTCTCGTTATTCTCGTTGTTCTCGTTGTTCTCGTTGATCTCGTTGTTCTCGTTGATCTCGTTGTTCTCGTTGTTCTCGTTGTTCTCGTTGTTCTCGTTGTTCTCGTTGTTCTCGTTGTTCTCGTTGTTCTCGTTGTTCTCGTTGTTCTCGTTGTTCTCGTTGTTCTCGTTGTCCTCGTTGTTCTCGTTGTTCTCGCTGTTCTCGTTGTTCTCGTTGTTCTCGTTGTTCTTGTTGTTCTTGTTGTTCTTGATGTTCTTGCTGTTCTTGTTGTTGTTGTTGTTCTTGTTGTTCTCGTTGTTCTTGTTCTTCTCGTTGTTCTTGTTGTTCTTGTTGCTCTTACTGTTCATGTTGTTCTTGTTGTTGTTGTTGTTGATGATGTTGTCCTTGTTGTTCTTGTTGTCCTTGTTCTTCTTGTTGCTCTTGTTGTTCTTGTTGTTCTTACTGTTCATGTTGTTCTTGTTGTTGTTGTTGATGATGTTGTCCTTGTTGTTCTTGTTGTTGTTGTCCTTGTTGTTCCTGTTGTTCTTGTTGTTCTTGTTGCTCTTGTTGCTCTTGTTGTTCTTGTTGTTCTTGTTTCGCTTGTTGTTCTTGTTGTTCTTGTTGCACTTGTTGCTCTTGTTGCTCTTGTTGCTCTGGTTGTTGATGTTCTTGTTGTTAATGTTGTTGTTGTTCTTGCTGTTCTTGTTGTTGTTGTTCTTGTTGTTCTTGTTGTTCTTGTTGATCTTGTTGTTCTTGTTGCTCTCGTTGCTGTTGTAGTTCTTGTTGTTCTGGTTGTTGTTGTTCTTGTTGTTCTTCTTGTTCTTGTTCTAGTTGTTCTTGTTGTTGTTGTTCTGGTTTTTCTTGTCGTTCTTGTTGTTCCGGTTGTTCTTGTTGTTCTTGTTGTTCTTGTTGTTCTTGTTGCTCTTGTTGTTCTTGTTGTTCTTGTTGTTCTTGTTCTCCATGTTGTTCTTGTTGTTCTTGTTGTTCTTACTGTTCATGTTGTTCTTGTTGTTCTTGTTGTTGTTGTTGTTGTTGTCCTTGTTGTTCTTGTTGTTGTTGTCATTGTTGTTCTTGTTGTGCTTGTTGTTCTTGTAGATCTTGTTGTTCTTGTTGCTCTTGTTGCTCTTGTTGCTCTTGTTGCTCTTGTTGTTCTTGTTGTTCTTGTTGCTCTTGTTGCTCTTGTTGCTCTTGTTGCTTTTGTTGCTCTTGTTGCTCTTGTTGCTGTTGTTGTTCTTGTTGTTCTGGTTGTTGATGTTCTTGTTGTTCATGTTCTTGTTGTTCTTGTTGTTGTTGTTGTTGTTGTCCTTGTCCTTGTTGTTCTTGTTGTTGTTGTCCTTGTTGTTCTTGTTGTGCTTGTTGATCTTGTTGTTCTTGTTGTTCTTGTTGCTCTTGTTGCTCTTGTTGCTCTTGTTGCTCTTGTTGTTCTTGTTGTTCTTGTTGTTCTTGTTGTTCTTGTTGTTCTTGTTGTTCTTGTTGTTGTTCTTGTTGTTGTTGTTCTTGTTGTTCTTGTTGTTCTCGTTGTTGTCGTTGTTCTCGTTGATCTCGTTGTTCTCGTTGTTCTCGTTGTTCTCGTTGTTCTCGTTGTTCTCGTTGTTCTCGTTGTTCTCGTTGTTCTCGTTGTTCTCGCTGTTCTCGTTGTTCTCGTTGTCCTCGTTGTTCTCGTTGTTCTCGTTGTTCTCGTTGGTCTCGCTGTTCTCGTTGTTCTCGTTGTTCTCGTTGTTCTCGTTGTTCTTGTTGTTCTTGTTGTTCTTGTTGTTGTTGTTGTTCTTGTTGTTCTCGTTGTTCTTGTTCTTCTCGTTGTTCTTGTTGTTCTTGTTGCTCTTACTGTTCATGTTGTTCTTGTTGTTGTTGTTGATGATGTTGTCCTTGTTGTTCTTGTTGTTCTTGTTCTTCTTGTTGCTCTTGTTGTTCTTGTTGTTCTTACTGTTCATGTTGTTCTTGTTGTTGTTGTTGATGATGTTGTCCTTGTTGTTCTTGTTGTTGTTGTCCTTGTTGTTCTTGTTGTGCTTGTTGTTCTTGTTGTTCTTGTTGTTCTTGTTGATCTTGTTGATCTTGTTGGTCTTGTTGTTCTTGTTGTTCTTGTTGCTCTTGTTGCTCTTGTTGCTCTTGTTGCTCTTGTTGCTCTTGTCGTTCTTGTTGTTCTCGTTGCTCTTGTTGTTCTTGTTGTTCTTGTTGTTGTTGTTCTAGTTGTCCTTGTTGTTGTTGTTCTGGTTGTCCTTGTTGTCCTTGTTGTTCTTGTTGTTCCGGTTGTTCTTGTTGTTCTTGTTCTTGTTGTTCTTGTTGTTTTTGCTGTTCATGTTGTCTTGTTGTCCTTGTTGTTCTAGTTGTTCTTGTTGTTCTCGTTGTTCTCGTTGTTCTTGTTGTTCTTGTTGTCGTTGTTGTTCTTGTTGTTCTCGTTGTTCTTGTTCTTCTCGTTGTTCTTGTTGTTCTTGTTGCTCTTACTGTTCATATTGTTCTTGTTGTTGTTGTTGATGATGTTGTCCTTGTTGTTCTTGTTGTTCTTGTTCATCTTGTTGCTCTTGTTGTTCTTGTTGTTCTTACTGTTCATGTTGTTCTTGTTGTTGCTGTTGATGATGTTGTCCTTGTTGTTCTTGTTGTTGTTGTCCTTGTTGTTCTTGTTGTGCTTGTTGTTCTTGTTGTTCTTGTTGTTCTTGTTGTTCTTGTTGATCTTGTTGATCTTGTTGTTCTTGTTGTTCTTGTTGCTCTGGTTGCTCTTGTTGCTCTTGTTGCTCTTGTTGATCTTGTTGCTCTTGTCGTTCTCGTTGTTCGTGTTGTTCTTGTTGTTCTTGTTGTTCTTGTTGTTCTTGTTGTTGTTCTTGTTGTTCTTGTTGTTGTTCTTGTTGTTCTTGTTGTTCTTGTTGATCTCGTTGTTCTCGTTGTTCTCGTTGTTCTCGTTGATCTCGTTGTTCTCGTTGTTCTCGTTGTACTCGTTGTTCTCGTTGTTCTCGTTGTTCTCGTTGCTCTCGTTGTCCTCGTTGTTCTCGTTGTTCTCGTTGTTCTCGTTGTTCTCGTTGTTCTCGTTGTTCTCGTTGTTCTCGTTGTTCTCGTTGTTCTCGTTGCTCTTGTTGTTCTTGTTGTTCTTGTTGTTGTTGTTGTTGTTCTTGTTGTTGTTGTTGTTGTTGTTCTTGTTGTTGTTGTTGTTGTTGTTCTTGTTGTTCTTGTTGCTCTTGTTGCTCTTGTTGTTCTTGTTGTTCTTGTTGTGCTTGTTGTTCTTGTTGTTCTTGTTGCACTTGTTGCTCTTGTTGCTCTTGTTGCTCTGGTTGTTGATGTTCTTGTTGTTAATATTGTTGTTGTTCTTGCTGTTCTTGTTGTTGTTGTTCTTGTTGTTCTTGTTGTTCTTGTTGTTCTTGTTGATCTTGTTGTTCTTGTTGCTCTCGTTGCTGTTGTAGTTCTTGTTGTTCTGGTTGTTGTTGTTCTTGTTGTTCTTCTTGTTCTTGTTCTAGTTGTTCTTGTTGTTGTTGTTCTGGTTTTTTCTTGTCGTTCTTGTTGTTCCGTTTGTTCTTGTTGTTCTTGTTGTTCTTGTTGTTCTTGTTGTTCTTGTTGTTCTTGTTGTTCTTGTTGCTCTTGTTGTTCTTGTTGTTCTTGTTGTTCTTGTTCTCCATGTTGTTCTTGTTGTTCTTGTTGTTCTTACTGTTCATGTTGTTCTTGTTGTTCTTGTTGTTGTTGTTGTTGTTGTTGTCCTTGTTGTTCTTGTTGTAGTTGTCATTGTTGTTCTTGTTGTGCTTGTTAGTCTTGTAGATCTAGTTGTTCTTGTTGCTCTTGTTGCTCTTGTTGTTCTTGTTGCTCTTGTTGCTCTTGTTGCTTTTGTTGCTCTTGTTGCTCTTGTTGTTCTGGTTGTTGATGTTCTTGTTGTTCACGTTGTTGTTGTTCTTGTTGTTGTTGTTGTTGTTGTCCTTGTCCTTGTTGTTCTTTTTTTTGTTGTCCTTGTTGTTCTTGTTGTGCTTGTTGATCTTGTTGTTCTTGTTGTTCTTGTTGTTCTTGTTGCTCTTGTTGCTCTTGTTGTTCTTGTTGTTCTCGTTGTTCTCGTTGTTCTCGTTGTTCTCGTTGTTCTCGTTGTTCTCGTTGTCCTCGTTGTTCTCGTTGTCCTCGTTGTTCTCATTGTCCTCGCTGTTCTCGTTGTTCTCGTTGTTCTCGTTGTTCTTGTTGTTCTTGTTGTCGTTGTTGTTCTTGTTGTTCTCGTTGTTCTCGTTGTTCTCGTTGTTCTCGTTGATCTCGTTGATCTCGTTGTTCTCGTTGTTCTCGTTGTACTCGTTGTTCTCGTTGTTCTCGTTGTTCTCGTTGTTCTCGTTGTCCTCGTTGTTCTCGTTGTTCTCGTTGTTCTCGTTGTTCTCGTTGTTCTCGTTGTTCTCGTTGTTCTCGTTGCTCTTGTTGTTCTTGTTGTTCTTGTTGTTCTTGTTGTTCTTGTTGTTCTTGTTGTTGTTGTTGTTGTTCTTGTTGTTGTTGTTGTTGTTGTTGTTGTTGTTGTTCCTGTTGTTCTTGTTGTTCTTGTTGCTCTTGTTGCTCTTGTTGTTCTTGTTGTTCTTGTTGTGCTTGTTGTTCTTGTTGTTCTTGTTGCACTTGTTGCTCTTGTTGCTCTTGTTGCTCTGGTTGTTGATGTTCTTGTTGTTAATGTTGTTGTTGTTCTTGCTGTTCTTGTTGTTGTTGTTCTTGTTGTTCTTGTTGTTCTTGTTGATCTTGTTGTTCTTGTTGCTCTCGTTGCTGTTGTAGTTCTTGTTGTTCTGGTTGTTGTTGTTCTTGTTGTTCTTCTTGTTCTTGTTCTAGTTGTTCTTGTTGTTGTTGTTCTAGTTTTTTCTTGTCGTTCTTATGTTCCGTTTGTTCTTGTTGTTCTTGTTGTTCTTGTTGTTCTTGTTGTACTTGTTGTTCTTGTTGCTCTTGTTGTTCTTGTTGTTCTTGTTGTTCTTGTTCTCCATGTTGTTCTTGTTGTTCTTGTTGTTCTTACTGTTCATGTTGTTCTTGTTGTTCTTGTTGTTGTTGTTGTTGTTGTTGTTGTCCTTGTTGTTCTTGTTGTAGTTGTCATTGTTGTTCTTGTTGTGCTTGTTGGTCTTGTAGATCTTGTTGTTCTTGTAGCTCTTGTTGCTCTTGTTGTTCTTGTTGCTCTTGTTGCTCTTGTTGCTTTTGTTGCTCTTGTTGCTCTTGTTGTTCTGGTAGTTGATGTTCTTGTTGTTCATGTTGTTGTTGTTCTTGTTGTTGTTGTTGTTGTTGTCCTTGTCCTTGTTGTTCTTTTTTTGTTGTCCTTGTTGTTCTTGTTGTGCTTGTTGATCTTGTTGTTCTTGTTGTTCTAGTTGCTCTTGTTGCTCTTGTTGCTCTTGTTGTTCTTGTTGTTCTTGTTGTTCTTGTTGTTCTTGTTGTTGTTCTTGTTGTTCTTGTTGTTCTCGTTGTTCTCGTTGTTCTCGTTGTTCTCGTTGTTCTCGTTGTTCTCGTTGATCTCGTTGTTCTCGTTGTTCTCGTTGTTCTCGTTGTTCTCGTTGTTCTCGTTGTTCTCGTTGTTCTCGATGTTCTCGTTGTTCTCGTTGTTCTCGTTGTTCTCGTTGTTCTCGTTGTTCTCGTTGATTCTCGTTGTTCTCGTTGTTCTCGTTGTCCTCGTTGTTCTCGTTGTTCTCGCTGTTCTCGTTGTTCTCGTTGTTCTCGTTGTTCTTGTTGTTCTTGTTGTTCTTGTTGTTCTTGCTGTTCTTGTTGTTGTTGTTGTTCTTGTTGTCCTTGTTCTTCTTGTTGCTCTTGTTGTTCTTGTTGTTCTTACTGTTCATGTTGTTCTTGTTGTTGTTGTTGATGATGTTGTCCTTGTTGTTCCTGTTGTTCTTGTTGTTCTTGTTGCTCTTGTTGCTCTTGTTGTTCTTGTTGTTCTTGTTGTGCTTGTTGTTCTTGTTGTTCTTGTTGCACTTGTTGCTCTTGTTGCTCTTGTTGCTCTGGTTGTTGATGTTCTTGTTGTTAATGTTGTTGTTGTTCTTGCTGTTCTTGTTGTTGTTGTTCTTGTTGTTCTTGTTGTTCTTGTTGATCTTGTTGTTCTTGTTGCTCTCGTTGCTGTTGTAGTTCCTGTTGTTCTGGTTGTTGTTGTTCTTGTTGTTCTTCTTGTTCTTGTTCTAGTTGTTCTTGTTGTAGTTGTTCTGGTTTTTCTTGTCGTTGTTGTTGTTCCGGTTGTTCTTGTTGTTCTTGTTGTTCTTGTTGTTCTTGTTGTTCTTGTTGTTCTTGTTGTTCTTGTTGCTCTTGTTGTTCTTGTTGTTCTTGTTGTTCTTGTTCTCCATGTTGTTCTTGTTGTTCTTGTTGTTCTTACTGTTCATGTTGTTCTTGTTGTTCTTGTTGTTGTTGTTGTTGTTGTCCTTGTTGTTCTTGTTGTTGTTGTCATTGTTGTTCTTGTTGTGCTTGTTGTTCTTGTAGATCTTGTTGATCTTGTTGCTCTTGTTGCTCTTGTTGCTTTTGTTGCTCTTGTTGCTCTTGTTGCTGTTGTTGTTCTTGTTGTTCTGGTTGTTGATGTTCTTGTTGTTCATGTTGTTGTTGCTCTTGTTGTTGTTGTTGTTGTTGTCCTTGTCCTTGTTGTTCTTCTTGTTGTTGTCCTTGTTGTTCTTGTTGTGCTTGTTGATCTTGTTGTTCTTGTTGTTCTTGTTGTTCTTGTTGCTCTTGTTGCTCTTGTTGCTCTTGTTGTTCTTGTTGTTCTTGTTGTTCTTGTTGTTGTTCTTGTTGTTCTTGTTGTTGTTCTTGTTCTTGTTGTTCTTGTTGTTCTCGTTGTTCTCGTTGTTCTCGTTGTTCTCGTTGTTCTCGTTGATCTCGTTGTTCTCGTTGTTCTCGTTGTTCTCGTTGTTCTCGTTGTTCTCGTTGTTCTCGTTGTTCTCGTTGTTCTCGTTGTTCTCGTTGTTCTCGTTGTTCTCGTTGTCCTCGTTGTTCTCGTTGTTCTCGTTGTTCTCGTTGGTCTCGCTGTTCTCGTTGTTCTCGTTGTTCTCGTTGTTCTTGTTGTTCTTGTTGTTCTTGTTGTTGTTGTTGTTCTTGTTGTTCTCGTTGTTCTTGTTCTTCTCGTTGTTCTTGTTGTTCTTGTTGCTCTTACTGTTCATGTTGTTCTTGTTGTTGTTGTTGATGATGTTGTCCTTGTTGTTCTTGTTGTTCTTGTTGTTGTTGTTGATGATGTTGTCCTTGTTGTTCTTGTTGTTGTTGTCCTTGTTGTTCTTGTTGTGCTTGTTGTTCTTGTTGTTCTTGTTGTTCTTGTTGATCTTGTTGATCTTGTTGGTCTTGTTGTTCTTGTTGTTCTTGTTGCTCTTGTTGCTCTTGTTGCTCTTGTTGCTCTTGTTGCTCTTGTCGTTCTTGTCGTTCTTGTTGTTCTCGTTGTTCTTGTTGTTCTTGTTGTTCTTGTTCTTGTTGTTCTTGTTGTTTTTGCTGTTCATGTTGTCTTGTTGTCCTTGTTGTTCTAGTTGATCTAGTTGTTCTTGTTGTTCTTGTTGTTCTTGTTGTTCTTGTTGTTGTTGTTCTAGTTGTTCTTGTTGTTGTTGTTCTGGTTGTTCTTGTTGTTCTTGTTATTGTTGTTGTTCTTATTTTTGTTGTTGTTGTTGTTGTTATTGTTGTTGTTGTCCTTGTTGTTCTTGTTGTTCCTTTTGTTCTTGATGTTCTTGTTGTTCTTGTTGTTCTTGTTGTTCTTGTTGTTCTTGTTGTTCTTGTTGTTCTTGTTGCTCTTGTTGTTCTTGTTGTTCTTGTTGTTTTTGTTGTTCATGTTGTTCTTGTTGTTCTTCTTGTTGTTGTTCTAGTTGTCCTTGTTGTTGTTGTTGTCCTTGTTGCTCTTGTTGTTGTTGTCCTTGCTGTTCTTGTTGTGCTTGTTGTTCTTGTTGATCTTGTTGTTCTTGTTGCTCTTGTTGCTCTTGTTGTTCTCGTTGCTCTTGTTGTTCTTGTTGCTCTTGTTGTTCTTGTTGCTCTTGTTGTTCTTGTTGTTGTTCTTGTAGTTCTTGTTTTTGTTGTTCTTGTTGTTGTTGTTCTTGTCGTTGTGGTTCTTGTTGTTCCTGTTGTTGTTGTTGTTCTTGTTGTTCTTGTTGTTGTTGTTCATGTGGTTCTTGTTGTTGTTGCTCTTGCTGTTCTTGTTCTTGTTGTCCTTGTTGTTCTTTCTGTTCTTGTTGTTTTTGTTGTTGTTGTTGTTGTTGTTGTTGTCCTTGCCGTTCTTGTTGTTCTTGTTGTTCTTGTTGTTCTTGTTGTTCTTGTTGTTCTTGTTGTTCTTGTTGGTCTTGTTGCTCTTGTTGATCTTGTTGTTCTTGTTGTTCTGGTTGTTGATGTTCTTGTTGTTCTTGTTGTTCTTGTTGTTGTTGTTGCTCTTGCTGTTCTTGTTGTTCTTGTTGTTGTTATTGTTGTTGTTGTCCTTGTTGTTCTTGTTGTTCTTGTTGTTCTTGTTGTTCTTGTTGTTCTTGTTGTTCTTGTTCTTCTTGTTGTTCTTGTTGTTCTTGTTGTTCTTGTTGTTCTTGTTGTTCGTGTTCTTCTTGTTGTTCTTGTTGTTCTTGTTGTTCTTACTGTTCATGTTGTTCTTGTTGTTGTTGTTGATGATGTTGTCCTTGTTGTTCTTGTTGTTGTTGTCCTTGTTGTTCTTGTTGTGCTTGTTGTTCTTGTTGTTCTTGTTGTTCTTGTTGTTCTTGTTGTTCTTGTTGTTCTTGTTGTTCTTTTTGTTCTTGTTGTTCTTGTTGATCTTGTTGATCTTGTTGATCTTGTTGATCTCGTTGATCTCGTTGATCTCGTTGTTCTCGTTGTTGTCGTTGTACTCGTTGTTCTCGTTGTTTTCGTTGTTCTCGTTGTTCTCGTTGTCCTCATTGTTCTCGTTGTTCTCGTTGTTCTCATTGTTCTCGTTGTTCTCGTTGTTCTCGTTGTTCTCGTTGTTCTCGTTGTTCTTGTTGTTCTTGTTGTTCTTGTTGTTCTTGTTCTTGTTGTTGTTGTTGTTGTTGTTGTTTTTGTTGTTGTTGTTGTTCTTGTTGTTCTTGTTGCTCTTGTTGCTCTTGTTGTTCTTGTTGTTCTTGTTGTGCTTGTTGTTCTTGTTGTTCTTGTTGCACTTGTTGCTCTTGTTGCTCTTGTTGCTCTGGTTGTTGATGTTCTTGTTGTTAATGTTGTTGTTGTTCTTGCTGTTCTTGTTGTTGTTGTACTTGTTGTTCTTGTTGTTCTTGTTGATCTTTTTGTTCTTGTTGCTCTCGTTGCTGTTGTAGTTCTTGTTGTTCTGGTTGTTGTTGTTCTTGTTGTTCTTCTTGTTCTTGTTCTAGTTGTTCTTGTTGTTGTTGTTCTGGTTTTTCTTGTCGTTCTTGTTGTTCCGGTTGTTCTTGTTGTTCTTGTTGTTCTTGTTGCTTTTGTTGTTCTTGCTGTTCTTGTTGTTCTTGTTGTTCTTGTTGTTCTTGTTGTTCTTGTTGTTCTTGTTGCTCTTGTTGTTCTTGTTGTTCTTGTTCTCCTTGTTGTTCTTGTTGTTCTTGTTGTTCTTACTGTTCATGTTGTTCTTGTTGTTCTTGTTGTTGTTGTTGTTGTTGTCCTTGTTGTTCTTGTTGTTGTTGTTATTGTTGTTCTTGTTGTGCTTATTGTTCTTGTAGATCTTGTTGTTCTTGTTGCTCTTGTTGCTCTTGTTGCTCTTGTTGTTCTTGTTGCTCTTGTTGTTCTTGTTGCTCTTGTTGCTCTTGTTGCTCTTGTTGCTTTTGTTGCTCTTGTTGCTGTTGTTGTTCTTTTTGTTCTGGTTGTTGTTGTTCTTGTTGTTCATGTTGTTGTTGTTCTTGTTGTTGTTGTTGTGTTTGTCCTTGTCCTTGTTGTTCTTGTTGTTGTTGTCCTTGTTGTTCTTGTTGTGCTTGTTGATCTTGTTGTTCTTGTTGTTCTTGTTGTTCTTGTTGCTCTTGTTGCTCTTGTTGTTCTTGTTGTTCTTGTTGTTCTTGTTGTTCTTGTTGCTCTTGTTGTTCTTGTTGTTCTTGTTGTTCTTGTTCTCCATGTTGTTCTTGTTGTTCTTGTTGTTCTTACTGTTCATGTTGATCTTGTTGTTCTTGTTGTTCTTGTTGTTATTGTTGCTCTTGTTGCTCTTGTTGCTCTTGTTGCTGTTGTTGTTCTTGTTGTTCTGGTTGTTGATGTTCTTGTTGTTCTTGTTGTTGTTGTTGTTGCTCTTGCTGTTCTTGTTGTTCTTGTTGTTGTTGTTGTTGTTGTTGTCCTTGTTGTTCTTGTTGTTCTTGTTGTTCTTGTTGTTCTTGTTGTTCTTGTTGCTCTTGTTGTTCTTGTTCTTGTTGTTGTTGTTGTTGTTGTTGTTGTTGTTGTTCTTACTGTTCATGTTGTTCTTGTTGTTGTTGTTGATGATGTTGTCCTTGTTGTTCTTGTTGTTGTTGTCCTTGTTGTTCTTGTTGTGCTTGTTGTTCTTGTTGTTCTTGTTGTTCTTGTTGTTCTTGTTGTTCTTGTTGTTCTTGTTGTTCTTGTTGTTCTTGTTGTTCTTGTTGTTCTTGTTGTCCTTGTTGTTCTTTTTGTTCTTGTTGTTCTTGTTGATCTTGTTGATCTTGTTGATCTTGTTGATCTTGTTGATCTTGTTGATCTTGTTGATCTCGTTGATCTCGTTGATCTCGTTGTTCTCGTTGTTGTCGTTGTACTCGTTGTTCTCGTTGTTCTCGTTGTTCTCGTTGTCCTCGTTGTTCTCGTTGTTCTCGTTGTTCTCGTTGTTCTCGTTGTTCTCGTTGTTCTCGTTGTTCTCGTTGTTCTCGTTGTTCTCGTTGTTCTTGTTGTTCTTGTTGTTCTTGTTCTTGTTGTTGTTGTTGTTGTTGTTGTTCTTGTTGTTCTTGTTGCTCTTGTTGCTCTTGTTGTTCTTGTTGTTCTTGTTGTGCTTGTTGTTCTCGTTGTTCTCGTTGTTCTCGTTGTTCTCGTTGTTCTCGTTGTTCTTGTTGTTCTTGTTGTTCTTGTTGTTCTTGTTCTTGTTGTTGTTGTTGTTGTTGTTTTTGTTGTTGTTGTTGTTCTTGTTGTTCTTGTTGCTCTTGTTGCTCTTGTTGTTCTTGTTGTTCTTGTTGTGCTTGTTGCTCTTGTTGTTCTTGTTGCACTTGTTGCTCTTGTTGCTCTTGTTGCTCTGGTTGTTGATGTTCTTGTTGTTAATGTTGTTGTTGTTCTTGCTGTTCTTGTTGTTGTTGTACTTGTTGTTCTTGTTGTTCTTGTTGATCTTGTTGTTCTTGTTGCTCTCGTAGCTGTTGTAGTTCTTGTTGTTCTGGTTGTTGTTGTTCTTGTTGTTCTTCTTGTTCTTGTTCTAGTTGTTCTTGTTGTTGTTGTTCTGGTTTTTCTTGTCGTTCTTGTTGTTCCGGTTGTTCTTGTTGTTCTTGTTGTTCTTGTTGCTTTTGTTGTTCTTGCTGTTCTTGTTGTTCTTGTTGTTCTTGTTGTTCTTGTTGTTCTTGTTGTTCTTGTTGGTCTTGTTGTTCTTGTTGTTCTTGTTCTCCTTGTTGTTCTTGTTGTTCTTGTTGTTCTTACTGTTCATGTTGTTCTTGTTGTTCTTGTTGTTGTTGTTGTTGTTTTCCTTGTTGTTCTTGTTGTTGTTGTTATTGTTGTTCTTGTTGTGCTTGTTGTTCTTGTAGATCTTGTTGTTCTTGTTGCTCTTGTTGCTCTTGTTGCTCTTGTTGTTCTTGTTGCTCTTGTTGTTCTTGTTGTTCTTGTTGCTCTTGTTGCTCTTGTTGCTCTTGTTGCTTTTGTTGCTCTTGTTGCTGTTGTTGTTCTTTTTGTTCTGGTTGTTCTTGTTCTTGTTGTTCATGTTGTTGTTGTTCTTGTTGTTGTTGTTGTTTTTGTCCTTGTCCTTGTTGTTCTTGTTGTTGTTGTCCTTGTTGTTCTTGTCGTGCTTGTTGATCTTGTTGTTCTTGTTGTTCTTGTTGTTCTTGTTGCTCTTGTTGCTCTTGTTGTTCTTGTTGCACTTGTTGCTCTTGTTGCTCTTGTTGCTCTGGTTGTTGATGTTCTTGTTGTTAATGTTGTTGTTGTTCTTGCTGTTCTTGTTGTTGTTGTTCTTGTTGTTCTTGTTGTTCTTGTTGTTCTTGTTGATCTTGTTGTTCTTGTTGCTCTCGTTGCTGTTGTAGTTCTTGTTGTTCTGGTTGTTGTTGTTCTTGTTGTTCTTCTTGTTCTTGTTCTAGTTGTTCTTGTTTTGTTGTTCTGGTTTTTCTTGTCGTTCTTGTTGTTCCGGTTGTTCTTGTTGTTCTTGTTGTTCTTGTTGTTCTTGTTGTTCTTGTTGTTCTTGTTGCTCTTGTTGTTCTTGTTGTTCTTGTTGTTCTTGTTCTCCATGTTGTTCTTGTTGTTCTTGTTGTTCTTACTGTTCATGTTGATCTTGTTGTTCTTGTTGTTCTTGTTGTTATTGTTGCTCTTGTTGCTCTTGTTGCTCTTGTTGCTGTTGTTGTTCTTGTTGTTCTGGCTGTTTATGTTCTTGTTGTTCTTGTTGTTCTTGTTGTTGTTGTTGTTGCTCTTGCTGTTCTTGTTGTTCTTGTGTTGTTATTGTTGTTGTTGTCCTTGATGTTCTTGTTGTTCTTGTTGTTCTTGTTGTTCTTGTTGTTCTTGTTGTTCTTGTTGTTCTTGTTGTTCTTGTTGTTCTTGTTGTTCTTGTTCTTGTTGTTGTTGTTGTTGATGTTGTTGTTCTTGTTGTTCTTACTGTTCATGTTGTTCTTGTTGTTGTTGTTGATGATGTTGTCCTTGTTGTTCTTGTTGTTGTTGTCCTTGTTGTTCTTGTTGTGCTTGTTGTTCTTGTTGTTCTTGTTGTTCTTGTTGTTCTTGTTGTTCTTGTTGTTCTTGTTGTTCTTGTTGTCCTTGTTGTTCTTTTTGTTCTTGTTGTTCTTGTTGATCTTGTTGATCTTGTTGATCTTGTTGATCTTGTTGATCTTGTTGATCTCGTTGATCTCGTTGATCTCGTTGTTCTCGTTGTTGTCGTTGTACTCGTTGTTCTCGTTGTTCTCGTTGTTCTCGTTGTTCTCGTTGTCCTCGTTGTTCTCGTTGTTCTCGTTGTTCTCGTTGTTCTCGTTGTTCTCGTTGTTCTCGTTGTTCTCGTTGTTCTCGTTGTTCTTGTTGTTCTTGTTGTTCTTGTTGTTCTTGTTCTTGTTGTTGTTGTTCTTGTTGTTGTTGTCCTTGTTGTTCTTGTCGTGCTTGTTGATCTTGTTGTTCTTGTTGTTCTTGTTGTTCTTGTTGCTCTTGTTGCTCTTGTTGTTCTTGTTGCACTTGTTGCTCTTGTTGCTCTTGTTGCTCTGGTTGTTGATGTTCTTGTTGTTAATGTTGTTGTTGTTCTTGCTGTTCTTGTTGTTGTTGTTCTTGTTGTTCTTGTTGATCTTGTTGTTCTTGTTCTTCTTGTTGCTCTTGTTGTTCTTGTTGTTCTTACTGTTCATGTTGTTCTTGTTGTTGTTGTTGATGATGTTGTCCTTGTTGTTCTTGTTGTTGTTGTCCTTGTTGTTCTTGTTGTGCTTGTTGTTCTTGTTGTTCTTGTTGTTCTTGTTGATCTTGTTGATCTTGTTGGTCTTGTTGTTCTTGTTGTTCTTGTTGCTCTTGTTGCTCTTGTTGCTCTTGTTGCTCTTGTTGCTCTTGTCGTTCTTGTTGTTCTCGTTGTTCTTGTTGTTCTTGTTGGTCTTGTTCTTGTTGTTCTTGTTGTTTTTGCTGTTCATGTTGTCTTGTTGTCCTTGTTGTTCTAGTTGTTCTTGTTGTTCTTGTTGTTCTTGTTGTTCTTGCTGTTCTTGTTCTTGTTTTTCTTGCTGTTCATGATGTTCTTGCTGTTCATGTTGTTCTTGTTGTTCTTGTTGTTCTTGTTGTTCTTGTTGTTCTTGTTGTTCTTGTTGTTCTTGTTGTTCTTGTTGTTCTTGTTCTTGTTGTTGTTGTTGTTGTTGTTGTTGTTGTTCTTGTTGTTCTTACTGTTCATGTTGTTCTTGTTGTTGTTGTTGATGATGTTGTCCTTGTTGTTCTTGTTGTTGTTGTCCTTGTTGTTCTTGTTGTGCTTGTTGTTCTTGTTGTTCTTGTTGTTCTTGTTGTTCTTGTTGTTCTTGTTGTTCTTGTTGTTCTTGTTGTTCTTGTTGTTCTTGTTGTCCTTGTTGTTCTTTTTGTTCTTGTTGTTCTTGTTGATCTTGTTGATCTTGTTGATCTTGTTGATCTCGTTGATCTTGTTGATCTCGTTGATCTCGTTGATCTCGTTGTTCTCGTTGTTGTCGTTGTACTCGTTGTTCTCGTTGTTCTCGTTGTTCTCGTTGTTCTCGTTGTCCTCGTTGTTCTCGTTGTTCTCGTTGTTCTCGTTGTTCTCGTTGTTCTCGTTGTTCTTGTTGTTCTTGTTGTTCTTGTTCTTGTTGTTGTTGTTGTTGTTGTTGTTGTTCTTGTTGTTCTTGTTGCTCTTGTTGCTCTTGTTGTTCTTGTTGTGCTTGTTGTGCTTGTTGTTCTTGTTGCTTTTGTTGTTCTTGCTGTTCTTGTTGTTCTTGTTGTTCTTGTTGTTCTTGTTGTCCTTGTTGCTCTTGTTGTTCTTGTTGTTCTTGTTGTTCTTGTTCTCCTTGTTGCTCTTGTTGTTCTTGTTGTTCTTACTGTTCATGTTGTTCTTGTTGTTCTTGTTGTTGTTGTTGTTGTTGTTGTCCTTGTTGTTCTTGTTGTTGTTGTCATTGTTGTTCTTGTTGTGCTTGTTGTTCTTGTAGATCTTGTTGTTCTTGTTGTTCTTGTTGTTCTTGTTGCTCTTGTTGCTCTTGTTGCTCTTGTTGTTCTCGTTGTTCTTGTTTTTCTTGTTGTTGTTCTTGTTGTTCTTGTTGTTGTTCTTGTTGTTCTCGTTGTTCTCGTTGTTCTCGTTGTTCTCGTTGTTCTCGTTGTTCTCGTTGTTCTCGTTGATCTCGTTGTTCTCGTTGTTCTCGTTGTTCTCGTTGTTCTCGTTGTTCTCGTTGTTCTCGTTGTTCTCGTTGTTCTCGTTGTTCTCGTTGTTCTCGTTGTTCTCGTTGTTCTCGTTGTTCTCGTTGGTCTCGTTGTTCTCGTTGTTCTCGTTGTTCTCGTTGTTCTCGTTGTTCTCGTTGTTCTCGTTGTTCTCGTTGTTTTTGTTGTTCTTGTTGTTCTTGTTGTTCTTGTTGTTCTTGTTGTTCTTGTTGTTCTTGTTGTTCTTGTTGTTCTCGTTGTTCTTGTTCTTCTCGTTTTTCTTGTTGTTCTTGTTGCTCTTACTGTTCATGTTGTTCTTGTTGTTGTTGTTGATGATGTTGTCCTTGTTGTTCTTGTTGTTCTTGTTCTTCTTGTTGCTCTTGTTGTTCTTGTTGTTCTTACTGTTCATGTTGTTCTTGTTGTTGTTGTTGATGATGTTGTCCTTGTTGTTCTTGTTGTTGTTGTCCTTGTTGTTCTTGTTGTGCTTGTTGTTCTTGTTGTTCTTGTTGTTCTTGTTGATCTTGTTGATCTTGTTGGTCTTGTTGTTCTTGTTGTTCTTGTTGCTCTTGTTGCTCTTGTTGCTCTTGTTGCTCTTGTCGTTCTTGTTGTTCTCGTTGTTCTTGTTGTTCTTGTTGGTCTTGTTCTTGTTGTTCTTGTTGTTTTTGCTGTTCATGTTGTCTTGTTGTCCTTGTTGTTCTAGTTGTTCTTGTTGTTCTTGTTGTTCTTGTTGTTCTTGCTGTTCTTGTTCTTGTTTTTCTTGCTGTTCATGCTGTTCTTGCTGTTCATGTTGTTCTTGTTGTTGTTGTTGTTCTTATTTTTGTTGTTGTTGTTGTTGTTATTGTTGTTGTTGTCCTTGTTGTTCTTGTTGTTCTTTTTGTTCTTGATGTTCTTGTTGTTCTTGTTGTTCTTGTTGTTCTTGTTGTTCTTGTTGCTCTTGTTGCTCTTGTTGCTCTTGTTGCTTTTGTTGCTCTTGTTGCTCTTGTTGCTCTTGTTGCTGTTGTTGTTCTTGTTGTTCTGGTTGTTGATGTTCTTGTTGTTCATGTTGTTGTTGTTCTTGTTGTTGTTGTTGTTGTCCTTGTCCTTGTTGTTCTTGTTGTTGTTGTCCTTGTTGTTCTTGTTGTGCTTGTCCTTGTTGTTCTTGTTGTGCTTGTTGATCTTGTTGTTCTTGTTGTTCTTGTTGTTCTTGTTGCTCTTGTTGCTCTTGTTGTTCCTGTTGTTCTTGTTGTTCTTGTTGTTGTTCTTGTTGTTCTTGTTGTTGTTCTTGTTGTTCTTGTTGTTCTTGTTGTTCTCGTTGTTCTCGTTGTTCTCGTTGATCTCGTTGTTCTCGTTGTTCTCGTTGTTCTCGTTGTTCTCGTTGTTCTCGTTGTTCTCGTTGTTCTCGTTGTCCTCGTTGTTCTCGTTGTTCTCGTTGTTCTCGTTGGTCTCGCTGTTCTCGTTGTTCTCGTTGTTCTCGTTGTTCTTGTTGTTCTTGTTGTTCTTGTTGTTCTTGTTGCTCTCACTGTTCATGTTGTTCTTGTTGTTGTTGTTGATGATGTTGTCCTTGTTGTTCTTGTTGTTCTTGTTCTTCTTGTTGCTCTTGTTGTTCTTGTTGTTCTCACTGTTCACGTTGTTCTTGTTGTTGTTGATGATGATGTTGTCCTTGTTGTTCTTGTTGTTGTTGTCCTTGTTGTTCCTGTTGTTCTTGTTGTTCCTGTTGCTCTTGCTGCTCTTGTTGTTCTTGTTGTTCTTGTTGTGCTTGTTGTTCTTGTTGTTCTTGTTGCACTTGTTGCTCTTGTTGCTCTTGTTGCTCTGGTTGTTGATGTTCTTGTTGTTAATGTTGTTGTTGTTCTTGCTGTTCTTGTTGTTGTTGATCTTGTTGTTCTTGTTGTTCTTGTTGATCTTGTTGTTCTTGTTGCTCTCGTTGCTGTTGTAGTTCTTGTTGTTCTGGTTGTTGTTGTTCTTGTTGTTCTTCTTGTTCTTGTTCTAGTTGTTCTTGTTGTTGTTGTTCTGGTTTTTCTTGTCGTTCTTGTTGTTCCGGTTGTTCTTGTTGTTCTTGTTGTTCTTGTTGTTCTTGTTGTTCTTGTTGTTCTTGTTGTTCTTGTTGTTCTTGTTGTTCTTGTTGCTCTTGTTGTTCTTGTTGTTCTTGTTGTTCTTGTTCTCCATGTTGTTCTTGTTGTTCTTGTTGTTCTTACTGTTCATGTTGTTCTTGTTGTTCTTGTTGTTGTTGTTGTTGTTGTTGTCCTTGTTGTTCTTGTTGTAGTTGTCATTGTTGTTCTTGTTGTGCTTGTTGTTCTTGTAGATCTTGTTGTTCTTGTTGCTCTTGTTGCTCTTGTTGCTCTTGTTGCTCTTGTTGTTCTTGTTGCTCTTGTTGCTCTTGTTGCTCTTGTTGCTTTTGTTGCTCTTGTTGCTCTTGTTGCTGTTGTTGTTCTTGTTGTTCTGGTTGTTGATGTTCTTGTTGTTCATGTTGTTGTTGTTCTTGTTGTTGTTGTTGTTGTTGTCCTTGTCCTTGTTCTTGTTGTTGTTGTCCTTGTTGTTCTTGTTGTGCTTGTTGATCTTGTTGTTCTTGTTGTTCTTGTTGTTCTTGTTGCTCTTGTTGCTCTTGTTGCTCTTGTTGTTCTTGTTGTTCTTGTTCTCCTTGTTGTTCTTGTTGTTCTTGTTGTTCTTACTGTTCATGTTGTTCTTGTTGTTCTTGTTGTTGTTGTTGTTGTTGTCCTTGTTGTTCTTGTTGTTGTTGTCATTGTTGTTCTTGTTGTGCTTGTTGTTCTTGTAGATCTTGTTGTTCTTGTTGTTCTTGTTGTTCTTGTTGCTCTTGTTGCTCTTGTTGCTCTTGTTGTTCTCGTTGTTCTTGTTTTTCTTGTTGTTGTTCTTGTTGTTCTTGTTGTTGTTCTTGTTGTTCTCGTTGTTCTCGTTGTTCTCGGTGTTCTCGTTGTTCTCGTTGATCTCGTTGTTCTCGTTGTTCTCGTTGTTCTCGTTGTTCTCGTTGTTCTCGTTGTTCTCGTTGTTCTCGTTGTTCTCGTTGTTCTCGTTGTTCTCGTTGTTCTCGTTGGTCTCGTTGTTCTCGTTGTTCTCGTTGTTCTCGTTGTTCTCGTTGTTCTCGTTGTTCTCGTTGTTTTTGTTGTTCTTGTTGTTCTTGTTGTTCTTGTTGTTCTTGTTGTTCTTGTTGTTCTCGTTGATCTTGTTCTTCTCGTTGTTCTTGTTGTTCTTGTTGCTCTTACTGTTCATGTTGTTCTTGTTGTTGTTGTTGATGATGTTGTCCTTGTTGTTCTTGTTGTTCTTGTTCTTCTTGTTGCTCTTGTTGTTCTTGTTGTTCTTACTGTTCATGTTGTTCTTGTTGTTGTTGTTGATGATGTTGTTCCTGTTGTTCTTGTTGTTGTTGTCCTTGTTGTTCTTGTTGTGCTTGTTGTTCTTGTTGTTCTTGTTGTTCTTGTTGATCTTGTTGATCTTGTTGGTCTTGTTGTTCTTGTTGTTCTTGTTGCTCTTGTTGCTCTTGTTGCTCTTGTTGCTCTTGTTGCTCTTGTTGCTCTTGTCGTTCTTGTCGTTCTTGTTGTTCTCGTTGTTCTTGTTGGTCTTGTTCTTGTTGTTCTTGTTGTTTTTGCTGTTCATGTTGTCTTGTTGTCCTTGTTGTTCTAGTTGTTCTTGTTGTTCTTGTTGTTCTTGTTGTTCTTGCTGTTCTTGTTCTTGTTTTTCTTGCTGTTCATGCTGTTCTTGCTGTTCATGTTGTTCTTGTTGTTGTTGTTGTTCTTATTTTTGTTGTTGTTGTTGTTGTAATTGTTGTTGTTGTCCTTGTTGTTCTTGTTGTTCTTTTTGTTCTTGATGTTCTTGTTGTTCTTGTTGTTCTTGTTGTTCTTGTTGTTCTTGTTGCTCTTGTTGCTCTTGTTGCTCTTGTTGCTTTTGTTGCTCTTGTTGCTCTTGTTGCTGTTGTTGTTCTTGTTGTTCTGGTTGTTGATGTTCTTGTTGTTCATGTTGTTGTTGTTCTTGTTGTTGTTGTTGTTGTCCTTGTCCTTGTTGTTCTTGTTGTTGTTGTCCTTGTTGTTCTTGTTGTGCTTGTCCTTGTTGCTCTTGTTGTGCTTGTTGATCTTGCTGTTCTTGTTGTTCTTGTTGTTCTTGTTGCTCTTGTTGCTCTTGTTGTTCCTGTTGTTCTTGTTGTTCTTGTTGTTGTTCTTGTTGTTCTTGTTGTTGTTCTTGTTGTTCTTGTTGTTCTTGTTGTTCTTGTTGTTCTTGTTGTTCTCGTTGTTCTCGTTGTTCTCGTTGTTCTCGTTGATCTCGTTGTTCTCGTTGTTCTCGTTGTTCTCGTTGTTCTCGTTGTACTCGTTGTTCTCGTTGTTCTCGTTGTCCTCGTTGTTCTCGTTGTTCTCGTTGTTCTCGTTGGTCTCGCTGTTCTCGTTGTTCTCGTTGTTCTCGTTGTTCTTGTTGTTCTTGTTGTTCTTGTTGTTCTTGCTGTTCATGTTGTTGTTGTTGTTCTTGTTGTTCTCGTTGTTCTTGTTCTTCTCGTTGTTCTTGTTGTTCTTGTTGCTCTCACTGTTCATGTTGTTCTTGTTGTTGTTGTTGATGATGTTGTCCTTGTTGTTCTTGTTGTTCTTGTTCTTCTTGTTGCTCTTGTTGTTCTTGTTGTTCTTACTGTTCACGTTGTTCTTGTTGTTGTTGTTGATGATGTTGTCCTTGTTGTTCTTGTTGTTGTTGTCCTTGTTGTTCCTGTTGTTCTTGTTGTTCTTGTTGCTCTTGCTGCTCTTGTTGTTCTTGTTGTTCTTGTTGTGCTTGTTGTTCTTGTTGTTCTTGTTGCACTTGTTGCTCTTGTTGCTCTTGTTGCTCTGGTTGTTGATGTTCTTGTTGTTAATGTTGTTGTTGTTCTTGCTGTTCTTGTTGTTGTTGTTCTTGTTGTTCTTGTTGATCTTGTTGTTCTTGTTGCTCTCGTTGCTGTTGTAGTTCTTGTTGTTCTGGTTGTTGTTGTTCTTGTTGTTCTTCTTGTTCTTGTTCTAGTTGTTCTTGTTGTTGTTGTTCTGGTTTTTCTTGTCGTTCTTGTTGTTCCGGTTGTTCTTGTTGTTCTTGTTGTTCTTGTTGTTCTTGTTGTTCTTGTTGTTCTTGTTGTTCTTGTTGTTCTTGTTGCTCTTGTTGTTCTTGTTGTTCTTGTTGTTCTTGTTCTCCATGTTGTTCTTGTTGTTCTTGTTGTTCTTACTGTTCATGTTGTTCTTGTTGTTCTTGTTGTTGTTGTTGTTGTTGTTGTTGTTGTCCTTGTTGTTCTTGTTGTAGTTGTCATTGTTGTTCTTGTTGTGCTTGTTGTTCTTGTAGATCTTGTTGTTCTTGTTGCTCTTGTTGCTCTTGTTGCTCTTGTTGTTCTTGTTGTTCTTGTTGCTCTTGCTGCTCTTGTTGCTCTTGTTGCTTTTGTTGCTCTTGTTGCTCTTGTTGCTGTTGTTGTTCTTGTTGTTCTGGTTGTTGATGTTCTTGTTGTTCATGTTGTTGTTGTTCTTGTTGTTGTTGTTGTTGTTGTCCTTGTCCTTGTTGTTCTTGTTGTTGTTGTCCTTGTTGTTCTTGTTGTGCTTGTTGATCTTGTTGTTCTTGTTGTTCTTGTTGTTCTTGTTGCTCTTGTTGGTCTTGTTGTTCTTGTTGTTCTTGTTGTCCTTGTTGTTGTTCTTGTTGTTCTTGTTGTTGTTCTTGTTGTTCTTGTTGTTCTTGTTGTTCTTGTTGTTCTCGTTGTTCTCGTTGTTCTCGTTGTTCTCGTTGTCCTCGTTGTTCTCGTTGTTCTCGTTGTTCTCGTTGTTCTCGTTGTTCTCGTTGTTCTCGTTGTTCTTGTTGTTCTTGTTGTTCTTGTTGTTCTTGTTGTTGTTGTTGTTCTTGTTGTTCTTGTTGTTCTTGTTGTGCTTGTTGTTCTTGTTGTTCTTGTTGCACTTGTTGCTCTTGTTGCTCTTGTTGCTCTGGTTGTTGATGTTCTTGTTGTTAATGTTGTTGTTGTTCTTGCTGTTCTTGTTGTTGTTGTTCTTGTTGTTCTTGTTGTTCTTGTTGTTCTTGTTGTTCTTGTTGTTCTTGTTGTTCTTGTTGTTCTTGTTGTTCTTGTTGTTCTTGTTGTTCTTGTTGTTCTTGTTGCTCTCGTTGCTGTTGTAGTTCTTGTTGTTCTGGTTGTTGTCGTTCTTGTTGTTCTTCTTGTTCTTGTTCTAGTTGTTCTTGTTGTTGTCGTTCTGGTTTTTCTTGTCGTTCTTGTTGTTCCGGTTGTTCTTGTTGTTCTTGTCGTTCTGGTTTTTCTTGTCGTTCTTGTTGTTCCGGTTGTTCTTGTTGTTCTTGTTGCTCTTGTTGTTCTTGTTGTTCTTGTTGTTCTTGTTGTTCTTGTTGTTCTTGTTGTTCTTGTTGTTCTTGTTGTTCTTGTTGCTCTTGTTGTTCTTGTTGTTTTTGTTGTTCTTGTTGTTCTTGTTGTTCTTGTTGTTCTTGTTGTTCTTGGTGTTCTTGTTGTTCTTCTTGTTCTTCTTGTTCTAGTTGTTGTTGTTGTTGTTCTTGTTGTTGTTCTTGTTGTTCTTCTTGTTGTTCTTGTTGTTCTTGTTCTTCTTCTTGTTGTTCTTGTTGTTCTTGTTGTTGTTCTTCTTGTTGTTCTTCTTGATGTTCTTGTTGCTCTTGTTGTTCTTGTTGTTCTTGTTGTTCTTGTTCTCCTTGTTGTTCTTGTTGTTCTTGTTGATCTTGTTGATCTTGTTGATCTTGTTGTTCTTGTTGTTCTTGTTGTTCTTGTTGTTCTTGGTGTTCTTGTTGTTCTTCTTGTTCTTCTTGTTCTAGTTGTTGTTGTTGTTGTTCTTGTTGTTGTTCTTGTTGTTCTTCTTGTTGTTCTTGTTGTTCTTGATGTTCTTCTTGTTCTTCTTGTTCTTGTTGTTCTTGTTGTTCGTGTTGGTCGTGTTGTTGTTGTTGTTGTTGTTCTTGTTGTTCTTCTTGTTCTTCTTGTTGTTGTTCTTGTTCTTCTTGTTCTTGTTGTTCTTGTTGTTCTTGTTGTTGTTGTTCTTGTTGTTCTTGTTGTTCTTGTTGTTCTTGTTGTTGTTGTTCTTGTTGTTGTTGATCTTGTTGTTCTTGTTGTTCTTGTTGTTCTTGTTATTCTTGTTGTTCTTGTTGTTCTCGTTGTTCTCGTTGTTCTTGTTGTTCTTGTTGATCTTGTTGTTGTTCTTGTTGTTCTTGTTGTTCTTGTTGTTGTTGTTGTTGTTCTTGTTGTTCTTGTTGTTCTTTTTGTTCTTGTTGTTCTTGTTCTTGTTGTTCTTGTTGTTCTTGTTGTTGTTCTTGTTGTTCTTGTTCTTGTTGTTCTTGTTGTTCTTGTTGTTCTTGTTGTTCTTGTTGTTCTTGTTGATCTTGTTGTTCTTGCTGTTCTTGTTGTTCTTGTTGTTCTTACTGTTCATGTTGTTCTTGTTGTTGTTGTTGATGATGTTGTCCTTGTTGTTCTTGTTGTTGTTGTCCTTGTTGTTCTTGTTGTGCTTGTTGCTCTTGTTGTCCTTGTTGTTCTTGTTGTTCTTGTTGTTGTTGTTGATGATGTTGTCCTTGTTGTTCTTGTTGTGCTTGTTGCTCTTGTTGTTCTTGTTGTTCTTGTTGTACTTGTTGATCTTGTTGATCTTGTTGTTCTTGTTGTTCTTGTTGCTCTTGTTGCTCTTGTTGAGCTTGTTGTTCTTGTTGTTCTTGGTGTTCTTGTTGTTCTTGTTGTACTAGTTGTTGCTGTTGTTGTTCTTGTTGTTGTTCTTGTTGTTGTTCTTGTTGTTCTTGTTGTTCTTGTTCTTCTTCTTGTTGTTCTTGTTGTTCTTCTTGTTGTTCTTGTTGTTCTTGTTGTTCTTGTTGTTCTTAGTGTTCTTGTTGTTCTTGTTGTTCTTGTTGTTCTTGTTGTTCTTGAAGTTCTCGTTGTTCTTGTTGTTCTTGTTGTTCTCGTTGTTCTCGTTGTTCTTGTTGTTCTTGTTTTTCTTGTTGTCCTTGTTGTTCTTGTTGTTCTTGTTGTTCTTGTTGTTCTTGTTGTTCTTGTTGTTCTTGTTGTTCTTGTTGTTCTTGTTGTTCTTGTTGTACTGTTGTTCTTCTTGTTGTTGTTGTTCTTGCTGTTCTTGTTGTAGTTGTTGTTGTTGTCCTTGTTGTTGTTGTAGTTCTTGTTGTTCTTGTTGTTGTTGTTGTTCTTGCTGTTCTTGTTGTAGTTGTTGTTGTTGTCCTTGTTATTGTTGTAGTCCTTGTTGTTCTTGCTGTTCTCGTTATTCTTGTTGTTCTCGTTGCTCTCGTTGTCCTCGTTGTTCTCGTTGTTCTCGTTGTTCTCGTTGCACTCGTTGTTCTCGTTGTTCTCGTTGTTCTCGTTGTTCTCGTTGTTCTCGTTGTTCTTGTTGTTCTTGTTGTTCTTGTTGTTCTTGTTGTTCTTGTTGTGCTTGTTGTTCTTGTTGTGCTTGTTGTTCTTGTTGTTCTTGTTGTTCTTGTTGCTCTCGTTGCTGTTGTAGTTCTTGTTGCTCTGGTTGTTGTCGTTCTTGTTGTTCTTCTTGTTCTTGTTCTAGTTGTTCTTGTTGTTGTCGTTCTGGTTTTTCTTGTCGTTCTTGTTGTTCCGGTTGTTCTTGTTGTTCTTGTCGTTCTGGTTTTTCTTGTCGTTCTTGTTGTTCCGGTTGTTCTTGTTGTTCTTGTTGTTCTTGTTGCTCTTGTTGTTCTTGTTGTTCTTGTTGTTCTTGTTGTTCTTGTTGTTCTTGTTGTTCTTGTTGTTCTTGTTGTTCTTGTTGTTCTTGTTGTTCTTGTTGCTCTTGTTGTTCTTGTTGTTTTTGTTGTTCTTGTTGTTCTTGTTGTTCTTGTTGTTCTTGTTGTTCTTGGTGTTCTTGTTGTTCTTCTTGTTCTTCTTGTTCTAGTTGTTGTTGTTGTTGTTCTTGTTGTTGTTCTTGTTGTTCTTCTTGTTGTTCTTGTTGTTCTTGTTCTTCTTCTTGTTGTTCTTGTTGTTCTTGTTGTTGTTCTTCTTGTTGTTCTTCTTGTTGTTCTTGTTGCTCTTGTTGTTCTTGTTGTTCTTGTTGTTCTTGTTGCTCTTGTTGTTCTTGTTGCTCTTGTTGTTCTTGTTGTTCTTGTTGTTCTTGTTGTTCTTGTTGTTCTTGTTGTTCTTGTTGTTCTTGTTGTTCTTGGTGTTCTTGTTGTTCTTGTTGTTCTTGTTGTTCTTGTTGTTCTTGTTGTTCTTGTTGTTCTTGTTGTTCTTGTTGTTCTTGGTGTTCTTGTTGTTCTTGTTGTTCTTGTTGTTCTTGTTGTTCTTGTTGTTCTTGTTGTTCTTGTTGTTCTTGTTGTTCTTGTTGTTCTTGTTGTTCTTGTTGTTCTTGTTGTTCTTGTTGTTCTTGTTGTTCATGTTGCTGTTGTTCTTGATGATCTTGTTGTACTTGTTGTTCTTGTTGTTCTTGTTGTTCTTATTGTTCTTGTTGTTCTTGTTGTTCTTGTTGCTCTCGTCGTTGTTGTTCCCGTTGTTCTTGGTCTTGCTGTTCCCGTTGTTCTTGTTGTTGTTGTTGTTGTTGTTGTTCTTGTTGTTCTTGTTGTTCTTGTTGTTCTTGTTGTTCTTGTTGTTCTTGTTGTTCTTGTTGTTCTTGTTGCTCTTGTTGTTCTTGTTGCTCTTGTTGTTCTTGTTGTTCTTGTTGTTCTTGTTGTTCTTGTTCTTGTTGTTCTTGTTGTTCTTGTTGCTCTTGTTGTTCTTGTTGTTCTTGTTGTTCTTATTGTTCTTGTTGTTCTTGTTGTTCTTGTTGCTCTCGTCGTTGTTGTTCCCGTTGTTCTTGTTCTTGTTGCTCTTGTTGTTGTTGTTCCCGTTGTTCTTGTTCTTGTTGTTGTTGTTGTTGTTCTTGTTGTTCTTGTTGTTGTTGTTGATCTTGTTGTACTTGTTCTTGTTGTTCTTGTTGATCTT
>NW_027476104.1:2065000-2080000 GCF_051020955.1 Megalopta genalis
TTGTTGTTCTTGTTGTTCTTGTTGTTCTTGTTGTTCTTGTTGTTCTTGTTGTTGTTGTTGTTGTTGTTCTTGTTGTTCTTGTTGCTTTTGTTGCTCTTGCTGTTCTCATTGTTTCCGTTGTTCTCGTTGTTCTCGTTGCTCTCGTTGTTCTCGTTGTTCTTGTTGTTCTTGTTGTTCTTGTTATTCTTGTTGTTCTTGTTGTTCTTGTTGTTCTTGTTGATCTTGTTGTTGTTCTTGTTGTTGTCCTTGTTGTTCTTGTTGTTGTTGTTCTTGTTGTTCTTGTTGTTGTTGTTGTTCTTTTTGTTCTTGTTGTTCTTGTTCTTGTTGTTCTTGTTGTTCTTGTTGTTGCTCTTGTTGTTCTTGTTGTTCTTGTTGTTCTTGTTGTTCTTGTTGTTCTTGTTGTTCTTGTTGTTCTTCTTGTTCTTGTTGTTCTTGTTGTTCTTGTTGTTCTTGTTGTTCTTGTTCTTGTTGTTCTTGTTGTTCTTGTTGTTCTTGTTGTTCTTGTTGTTCTTGTTGTTCTTGTTGTTCATGTTGCTGTTGTTCTTGTTGATCCTGTTGTACTTGTTGTTCTTGTTGTTCTTGTTGTTCTTATTGTTCTTGTTGTTCTTGTTGTTCTTGTTGCTCTCGTCGTTGCTGTTCCCGTTGTTCTTGTTCTTATTGTTCCCGTTGTTCTTGTTCTTGTTGTTGTTGTTGTTGTTGTTCTTGTTGTTCTTGTTGTCCTTGTTGTTCTTGTTGTTCTTGTTCTCCATGTTGTTCTTGTTGTTCTTGTTGTTCTTACTGTTCATGTTGTTCTTGTTGTTCTTGTTGTTGTTGTTGTTGTTGTTGTTGTTGTCCTTGTTGTTCTTGTTGTAGTTGTCATTGTTGTTCTTGTTGTGCTTGTTGTTCTTGTAGATCTTGTTGTTCTTGTTGCTCTTGTTGCTCTTGTTGCTCTTGTTGTTCTTGTTGTTCTTGTTGCTCTTGCTGCTCTTGTTGCTCTTGTTGCTTTTGTTGCTCTTGTTGCTCTTGTTGCTGTTGTTGTTCTTGTTGTTCTGGTTGTTGATGTTCTTGTTGTTCATGTTGTTGTTGTTCTTGTTGTTGTTGTTGTTGTTGTCCTTGTCCTTGTTGTTCTTGTTGTTGTTGTCCTTGTTGTTCTTGTTGTGCTTGTTGATCTTGTTGTTCTTGTTGTTCTTGTTGTTCTTGTTGCTCTTGTTGGTCTTGTTGTTCTTGTTGTTCTTGTTGTCCTTGTTGTTGTTCTTGTTGTTCTTGTTGTTGTTCTTGTTGTTCTTGTTGTTCTTGTTGTTCTTGTTGTTCTCGTTGTTCTCGTTGTTCTCGTTGTTCTCGTTGTCCTCGTTGTTCTCGTTGTTCTCGTTGTTCTCGTTGTTCTCGTTGTTCTCGTTGTTCTCGTTGTTCTCGTTGTTCTTGTTGTTCTTGTTGTTCTTGTTGTTCTTGTTGTTGTTGTTGTTCTTGTTGTTCTTGTTGTTCTTGTTGTGCTTGTTGTTCTTGTTGTTCTTGTTGCACTTGTTGCTCTTGTTGCTCTTGTTGCTCTGGTTGTTGATGTTCTTGTTGTTAATGTTGTTGTTGTTCTTGCTGTTCTTGTTGTTGTTGTTCTTGTTGTTCTTGTTGTTCTTGTTGTTCTTGTTGTTCTTGTTGTTCTTGTTGTTCTTGTTGTTCTTGTTGTTCTTGTTGTTCTTGTTGTTCTTGTTGTTCTTGTTGCTCTCGTTGCTGTTGTAGTTCTTGTTGTTCTGGTTGTTGTCGTTCTTGTTGTTCTTCTTGTTCTTGTTCTAGTTGTTCTTGTTGTTGTCGTTCTGGTTTTTCTTGTCGTTCTTGTTGTTCCGGTTGTTCTTGTTGTTCTTGTCGTTCTGGTTTTTCTTGTCGTTCTTGTTGTTCCGGTTGTTCTTGTTGTTCTTGTTGCTCTTGTTGTTCTTGTTGTTCTTGTTGTTCTTGTTGTTCTTGTTGTTCTTGTTGTTCTTGTTGTTCTTGTTGTTCTTGTTGCTCTTGTTGTTCTTGTTGTTTTTGTTGTTCTTGTTGTTCTTGTTGTTCTTGTTGTTCTTGTTGTTCTTGGTGTTCTTGTTGTTCTTCTTGTTCTTCTTGTTCTAGTTGTTGTTGTTGTTGTTCTTGTTGTTGTTCTTGTTGTTCTTCTTGTTGTTCTTGTTGTTCTTGTTCTTCTTCTTGTTGTTCTTGTTGTTCTTGTTGTTGTTCTTCTTGTTGTTCTTCTTGATGTTCTTGTTGCTCTTGTTGTTCTTGTTGTTCTTGTTGTTCTTGTTCTCCTTGTTGTTCTTGTTGTTCTTGTTGATCTTGTTGATCTTGTTGATCTTGTTGTTCTTGTTGTTCTTGTTGTTCTTGTTGTTCTTGGTGTTCTTGTTGTTCTTCTTGTTCTTCTTGTTCTAGTTGTTGTTGTTGTTGTTCTTGTTGTTGTTCTTGTTGTTCTTCTTGTTGTTCTTGTTGTTCTTGATGTTCTTCTTGTTCTTCTTGTTCTTGTTGTTCTTGTTGTTCGTGTTGGTCGTGTTGTTGTTGTTGTTGTTGTTCTTGTTGTTCTTCTTGTTCTTCTTGTTGTTGTTCTTGTTCTTCTTGTTCTTGTTGTTCTTGTTGTTCTTGTTGTTGTTGTTCTTGTTGTTCTTGTTGTTCTTGTTGTTCTTGTTGTTGTTGTTCTTGTTGTTGTTGATCTTGTTGTTCTTGTTGTTCTTGTTGTTCTTGTTATTCTTGTTGTTCTTGTTGTTCTCGTTGTTCTCGTTGTTCTTGTTGTTCTTGTTGATCTTGTTGTTGTTCTTGTTGTTCTTGTTGTTCTTGTTGTTGTTGTTGTTGTTCTTGTTGTTCTTGTTGTTCTTTTTGTTCTTGTTGTTCTTGTTCTTGTTGTTCTTGTTGTTCTTGTTGTTGTTCTTGTTGTTCTTGTTCTTGTTGTTCTTGTTGTTCTTGTTGTTCTTGTTGTTCTTGTTGTTCTTGTTGTTCTTGTTGATCTTGTTGTTCTTGCTGTTCTTGTTGTTCTTGTTGTTCTTACTGTTCATGTTGTTCTTGTTGTTGTTGTTGATGATGTTGTCCTTGTTGTTCTTGTTGTTGTTGTCCTTGTTGTTCTTGTTGTGCTTGTTGCTCTTGTTGTCCTTGTTGTTCTTGTTGTTCTTGTTGTTGTTGTTGATGATGTTGTCCTTGTTGTTCTTGTTGTGCTTGTTGCTCTTGTTGTTCTTGTTGTTCTTGTTGTACTTGTTGATCTTGTTGATCTTGTTGTTCTTGTTGTTCTTGTTGCTCTTGTTGCTCTTGTTGAGCTTGTTGTTCTTGTTGTTCTTGGTGTTCTTGTTGTTCTTGTTGTACTAGTTGTTGCTGTTGTTGTTCTTGTTGTTGTTCTTGTTGTTGTTCTTGTTGTTCTTGTTGTTCTTGTTCTTCTTCTTGTTGTTCTTGTTGTTCTTCTTGTTGTTCTTGTTGTTCTTGTTGTTCTTGTTGTTCTTAGTGTTCTTGTTGTTCTTGTTGTTCTTGTTGTTCTTGTTGTTCTTGAAGTTCTCGTTGTTCTTGTTGTTCTTGTTGTTCTCGTTGTTCTCGTTGTTCTTGTTGTTCTTGTTGTTCTTGTTGTTCTTGTTGCTTTTGTTGTTCTTGCTGTTCTTGTTGTTCTTGTTGTTCTTGTTGTTCTTGTTGTTCTTGTTGTTCTTGTTGGTCTTGTTGTTCTTGTTGTTCTTGTTCTCCTTGTTGTTCTTGTTGTTCTTGTTGTTCTTACTGTTCATGTTGTTCTTGTTGTTCTTGTTGTTGTTGTTGTTGTTTTCCTTGTTGTTCTTGTTGTTGTTGTTATTGTTGTTCTTGTTGTGCTTGTTGTTCTTGTAGATCTTGTTGTTCTTGTTGCTCTTGTTGCTCTTGTTGCTCTTGTTGTTCTTGTTGCTCTTGTTGTTCTTGTTGTTCTTGTTGCTCTTGTTGCTCTTGTTGCTCTTGTTGCTTTTGTTGCTCTTGTTGCTGTTGTTGTTCTTTTTGTTCTGGTTGTTCTTGTTCTTGTTGTTCATGTTGTTGTTGTTCTTGTTGTTGTTGTTGTTTTTGTCCTTGTCCTTGTTGTTCTTGTTGTTGTTGTCCTTGTTGTTCTTGTCGTGCTTGTTGATCTTGTTGTTCTTGTTGTTCTTGTTGTTCTTGTTGCTCTTGTTGCTCTTGTTGTTCTTGTTGCACTTGTTGCTCTTGTTGCTCTTGTTGCTCTGGTTGTTGATGTTCTTGTTGTTAATGTTGTTGTTGTTCTTGCTGTTCTTGTTGTTGTTGTTCTTGTTGTTCTTGTTGTTCTTGTTGATCTTGTTGTTCTTGTTGCTCTCGTTGCTGTTGTAGTTCTTGTTGTTCTGGTTGTTGTTGTTCTTGTTGTTCTTCTTGTTCTTGTTCTAGTTGTTCTTGTTTTGTTGTTCTGGTTTTTCTTGTCGTTCTTGTTGTTCCGGTTGTTCTTGTTGTTCTTGTTGTTCTTGTTGTTCTTGTTGTTCTTGTTGTTCTTGTTGCTCTTGTTGTTCTTGTTGTTCTTGTTGTTCTTGTTCTCCATGTTGTTCTTGTTGTTCTTGTTGTTCTTACTGTTCATGTTGATCTTGTTGTTCTTGTTGTTCTTGTTGTTATTGTTGCTCTTGTTGCTCTTGTTGCTCTTGTTGCTGTTGTTGTTCTTGTTGTTCTGGTTGTTGATGTTCTTGTTGTTCTTGTTGTTCTTGTTGTTGTTGTTGTTGCTCTTGCTGTTCTTGTTGTTCTTGTTGTTGTTATTGTTGTTGTTGTCCTTGATGTTCTTGTTGTTCTTGTTGTTCTTGTTGTTCTTGTTGTTCTTGTTGTTCTTGTTGTTCTTGTTGTTCTTGTTGTTCTTGTTCTTGTTGTTGTTGTTGTTGATGTTGTTGTTCTTGTTGTTCTTACTGTTCATGTTGTTCTTGTTGTTGTTGTTGATGATGTTGTCCTTGTTGTTCTTGTTGTTGTTGTCCTTGTTGTTCTTGTTGTGCTTGTTGTTCTTGTTGTTCTTGTTGTTCTTGTTGTTCTTGTTGTTCTTGTTGTTCTTGTTGTTCTTGTTGTCCTTGTTGTTCTTTTTGTTCTTGTTGTTCTTGTTGATCTTGTTGATCTTGTTGATCTTGTTGATCTTGTTGATCTTGTTGATCTCGTTGATCTCGTTGATCTCGTTGTTCTCGTTGTTGTCGTTGTACTCGTTGTTCTCGTTGTTCTCGTTGTTCTCGTTGTTCTCGTTGTCCTCGTTGTTCTCGTTGTTCTCGTTGTTCTCGTTGTTCTCGTTGTTCTCGTTGTTCTCGTTGTTCTTGTTGTTCTTGTTGTTCTTGTTGTTCTTGTTCTTGTTGTTGTTGTTCTTGTTGTTGTTGTCCTTGTTGTTCTTGTCGTGCTTGTTGATCTTGTTGTTCTTGTTGTTCTTGTTGTTCTTGTTGCTCTTGTTGCTCTTGTTGTTCTTGTTGCACTTGTTGCTCTTGTTGCTCTTGTTGCTCTGGTTGTTGATGTTCTTGTTGTTAATGTTGTTGTTGTTCTTGCTGTTCTTGTTGTTGTTGTTCTTGTTGTTCTTGTTGTTCTTGTTGATCTTGTTGTTCTTGTTCTTCTTGTTGCTCTTGTTGTTCTTGTTGTTCTTACTGTTCATGTTGTTCTTGTTGTTGTTGTTGATGATGTTGTCCTTGTTGTTCTTGTTGTTGTTGTCCTTGTTGTTCTTGTTGTGCTTGTTGTTCTTGTTGTTCTTGTTGATCTTGTTGATCTTGTTGATCTTGTTGGTCTTGTTGTTCTTGTTGTTCTTGTTGCTCTTGTTGCTCTTGTTGCTCTTGTTGCTCTTGTTGCTCTTGTCGTTCTTGTTGTTCTCGTTGTTCTTGTTGTTCTTGTTGGTCTTGTTCTTGTTGTTCTTGTTGTTTTTGCTGTTCATGTTGTCTTGTTGTCCTTGTTGTTCTAGTTGTTCTTGTTGTTCTTGTTGTTCTTGTTGTTCTTGCTGTTCTTGTTCTTGTTTTTCTTGCTGTTCATGATGTTCTTGCTGTTCATGTTGTTCTTGTTGTTCTTGTTGTTCTTGTTGTTCTTGTTGTTCTTGTTGTTCTTGTTGTTCTTGTTGTTCTTGTTGTTCTTGTTCTTGTTGTTGTTGTTGTTGTTGTTGTTGTTGTTCTTGTTGTTCTTACTGTTCATGTTGTTCTTGTTGTTGTTGTTGATGATGTTGTCCTTGTTGTTCTTGTTGTTGTTGTCCTTGTTGTTCTTGTTGTGCTTGTTGTTCTTGTTGTTCTTGTTGTTCTTGTTGTTCTTGTTGTTCTTGTTGTTCTTGTTGTTCTTGTTGTTCTTGTTGTTCTTGTTGTCCTTGTTGTTCTTTTTGTTCTTGTTGTTCTTGTTGATCTTGTTGATCTTGTTGATCTTGTTGATCTCGTTGATCTTGTTGATCTCGTTGATCTCGTTGATCTCGTTGTTCTCGTTGTTGTCGTTGTACTCGTTGTTCTCGTTGTTCTCGTTGTTCTCGTTGTTCTCGTTGTCCTCGTTGTTCTCGTTGTTCTCGTTGTTCTCGTTGTTCTCGTTGTTCTCGTTGTTCTTGTTGTTCTTGTTGTTCTTGTTCTTGTTGTTGTTGTTGTTGTTGTTGTTGTTCTTGTTGTTCTTGTTGCTCTTGTTGCTCTTGTTGTTCTTGTTGTGCTTGTTGTGCTTGTTGTTCTTGTTGCTTTTGTTGTTCTTGCTGTTCTTGTTGTTCTTGTTGTTCTTGTTGTTCTTGTTGTCCTTGTTGCTCTTGTTGTTCTTGTTGTTCTTGTTGTTCTTGTTCTCCTTGTTGCTCTTGTTGTTCTTGTTGTTCTTACTGTTCATGTTGTTCTTGTTGTTCTTGTTGTTGTTGTTGTTGTTGTTGTCCTTGTTGTTCTTGTTGTTGTTGTCATTGTTGTTCTTGTTGTGCTTGTTGTTCTTGTAGATCTTGTTGTTCTTGTTGTTCTTGTTGTTCTTGTTGCTCTTGTTGCTCTTGTTGCTCTTGTTGTTCTCGTTGTTCTTGTTTTTCTTGTTGTTGTTCTTGTTGTTCTTGTTGTTGTTCTTGTTGTTCTCGTTGTTCTCGTTGTTCTCGTTGTTCTCGTTGTTCTCGTTGTTCTCGTTGTTCTCGTTGATCTCGTTGTTCTCGTTGTTCTCGTTGTTCTCGTTGTTCTCGTTGTTCTCGTTGTTCTCGTTGTTCTCGTTGTTCTCGTTGTTCTCGTTGTTCTCGTTGTTCTCGTTGTTCTCGTTGTTCTCGTTGGTCTCGTTGTTCTCGTTGTTCTCGTTGTTCTCGTTGTTCTCGTTGTTCTCGTTGTTCTCGTTGTTCTCGTTGTTTTTGTTGTTCTTGTTGTTCTTGTTGTTCTTGTTGTTCTTGTTGTTCTTGTTGTTCTTGTTGTTCTTGTTGTTCTCGTTGTTCTTGTTCTTCTCGTTTTTCTTGTTGTTCTTGTTGCTCTTACTGTTCATGTTGTTCTTGTTGTTGTTGTTGATGATGTTGTCCTTGTTGTTCTTGTTGTTCTTGTTCTTCTTGTTGCTCTTGTTGTTCTTGTTGTTCTTACTGTTCATGTTGTTCTTGTTGTTGTTGTTGATGATGTTGTCCTTGTTGTTCTTGTTGTTGTTGTCCTTGTTGTTCTTGTTGTGCTTGTTGTTCTTGTTGTTCTTGTTGTTCTTGTTGATCTTGTTGATCTTGTTGGTCTTGTTGTTCTTGTTGTTCTTGTTGCTCTTGTTGCTCTTGTTGCTCTTGTTGCTCTTGTCGTTCTTGTTGTTCTCGTTGTTCTTGTTGTTCTTGTTGGTCTTGTTCTTGTTGTTCTTGTTGTTTTTGCTGTTCATGTTGTCTTGTTGTCCTTGTTGTTCTAGTTGTTCTTGTTGTTCTTGTTGTTCTTGTTGTTCTTGCTGTTCTTGTTCTTGTTTTTCTTGCTGTTCATGCTGTTCTTGCTGTTCATGTTGTTCTTGTTGTTGTTGTTGTTCTTATTTTTGTTGTTGTTGTTGTTGTTATTGTTGTTGTTGTCCTTGTTGTTCTTGTTGTTCTTTTTGTTCTTGATGTTCTTGTTGTTCTTGTTGTTCTTGTTGTTCTTGTTGTTCTTGTTGCTCTTGTTGCTCTTGTTGCTCTTGTTGCTTTTGTTGCTCTTGTTGCTCTTGTTGCTCTTGTTGCTGTTGTTGTTCTTGTTGTTCTGGTTGTTGATGTTCTTGTTGTTCATGTTGTTGTTGTTCTTGTTGTTGTTGTTGTTGTCCTTGTCCTTGTTGTTCTTGTTGTTGTTGTCCTTGTTGTTCTTGTTGTGCTTGTCCTTGTTGTTCTTGTTGTGCTTGTTGATCTTGTTGTTCTTGTTGTTCTTGTTGTTCTTGTTGCTCTTGTTGCTCTTGTTGTTCCTGTTGTTCTTGTTGTTCTTGTTGTTGTTCTTGTTGTTCTTGTTGTTGTTCTTGTTGTTCTTGTTGTTCTTGTTGTTCTCGTTGTTCTCGTTGTTCTCGTTGATCTCGTTGTTCTCGTTGTTCTCGTTGTTCTCGTTGTTCTCGTTGTTCTCGTTGTTCTCGTTGTTCTCGTTGTCCTCGTTGTTCTCGTTGTTCTCGTTGTTCTCGTTGGTCTCGCTGTTCTCGTTGTTCTCGTTGTTCTCGTTGTTCTTGTTGTTCTTGTTGTTCTTGTTGTTCTTGTTGCTCTCACTGTTCATGTTGTTCTTGTTGTTGTTGTTGATGATGTTGTCCTTGTTGTTCTTGTTGTTCTTGTTCTTCTTGTTGCTCTTGTTGTTCTTGTTGTTCTCACTGTTCACGTTGTTCTTGTTGTTGTTGATGATGATGTTGTCCTTGTTGTTCTTGTTGTTGTTGTCCTTGTTGTTCCTGTTGTTCTTGTTGTTCCTGTTGCTCTTGCTGCTCTTGTTGTTCTTGTTGTTCTTGTTGTGCTTGTTGTTCTTGTTGTTCTTGTTGCACTTGTTGCTCTTGTTGCTCTTGTTGCTCTGGTTGTTGATGTTCTTGTTGTTAATGTTGTTGTTGTTCTTGCTGTTCTTGTTGTTGTTGATCTTGTTGTTCTTGTTGTTCTTGTTGATCTTGTTGTTCTTGTTGCTCTCGTTGCTGTTGTAGTTCTTGTTGTTCTGGTTGTTGTTGTTCTTGTTGTTCTTCTTGTTCTTGTTCTAGTTGTTCTTGTTGTTGTTGTTCTGGTTTTTCTTGTCGTTCTTGTTGTTCCGGTTGTTCTTGTTGTTCTTGTTGTTCTTGTTGTTCTTGTTGTTCTTGTTGTTCTTGTTGTTCTTGTTGTTCTTGTTGCTCTTGTTGTTCTTGTTGTTCTTGTTGTTCTTGTTCTCCATGTTGTTCTTGTTGTTCTTGTTGTTCTTACTGTTCATGTTGTTCTTGTTGTTCTTGTTGTTGTTGTTGTTGTTGTTGTCCTTGTTGTTCTTGTTGTAGTTGTCATTGTTGTTCTTGTTGTGCTTGTTGTTCTTGTAGATCTTGTTGTTCTTGTTGCTCTTGTTGCTCTTGTTGCTCTTGTTGCTCTTGTTGTTCTTGTTGCTCTTGTTGCTCTTGTTGCTCTTGTTGCTTTTGTTGCTCTTGTTGCTCTTGTTGCTGTTGTTGTTCTTGTTGTTCTGGTTGTTGATGTTCTTGTTGTTCATGTTGTTGTTGTTCTTGTTGTTGTTGTTGTTGTTGTCCTTGTCCTTGTTCTTGTTGTTGTTGTCCTTGTTGTTCTTGTTGTGCTTGTTGATCTTGTTGTTCTTGTTGTTCTTGTTGTTCTTGTTGCTCTTGTTGCTCTTGTTGCTCTTGTTGTTCTTGTTGTTCTTGTTCTCCTTGTTGTTCTTGTTGTTCTTGTTGTTCTTACTGTTCATGTTGTTCTTGTTGTTCTTGTTGTTGTTGTTGTTGTTGTCCTTGTTGTTCTTGTTGTTGTTGTCATTGTTGTTCTTGTTGTGCTTGTTGTTCTTGTAGATCTTGTTGTTCTTGTTGTTCTTGTTGTTCTTGTTGCTCTTGTTGCTCTTGTTGCTCTTGTTGTTCTCGTTGTTCTTGTTTTTCTTGTTGTTGTTCTTGTTGTTCTTGTTGTTGTTCTTGTTGTTCTCGTTGTTCTCGTTGTTCTCGGTGTTCTCGTTGTTCTCGTTGATCTCGTTGTTCTCGTTGTTCTCGTTGTTCTCGTTGTTCTCGTTGTTCTCGTTGTTCTCGTTGTTCTCGTTGTTCTCGTTGTTCTCGTTGTTCTCGTTGTTCTCGTTGGTCTCGTTGTTCTCGTTGTTCTCGTTGTTCTCGTTGTTCTCGTTGTTCTCGTTGTTCTCGTTGTTTTTGTTGTTCTTGTTGTTCTTGTTGTTCTTGTTGTTCTTGTTGTTCTTGTTGTTCTCGTTGATCTTGTTCTTCTCGTTGTTCTTGTTGTTCTTGTTGCTCTTACTGTTCATGTTGTTCTTGTTGTTGTTGTTGATGATGTTGTCCTTGTTGTTCTTGTTGTTCTTGTTCTTCTTGTTGCTCTTGTTGTTCTTGTTGTTCTTACTGTTCATGTTGTTCTTGTTGTTGTTGTTGATGATGTTGTTCCTGTTGTTCTTGTTGTTGTTGGTCTTGTTGTTCTTGTTGTTCTTGTTGCTCTTGTTGCTCTTGTTGCTCTTGTTGCTCTTGTTGCTCTTGTTGCTCTTGTCGTTCTTGTCGTTCTTGTTGTTCTCGTTGTTCTTGTTGGTCTTGTTCTTGTTGTTCTTGTTGTTTTTGCTGTTCATGTTGTCTTGTTGTCCTTGTTGTTCTAGTTGTTCTTGTTGTTCTTGTTGTTCTTGTTGTTCTTGCTGTTCTTGTTCTTGTTTTTCTTGCTGTTCATGCTGTTCTTGCTGTTCATGTTGTTCTTGTTGTTGTTGTTGTTCTTATTTTTGTTGTTGTTGTTGTTGTAATTGTTGTTGTTGTCCTTGTTGTTCTTGTTGTTCTTTTTGTTCTTGATGTTCTTGTTGTTCTTGTTGTTCTTGTTGTTCTTGTTGTTCTTGTTGCGCTTGTTGCTCTTGTTGCTCTTGTTGCTTTTGTTGCTCTTGTTGCTCTTGTTGCTGTTGTTGTTCTTGTTGTTCTGGTTGTTGATGTTCTTGTTGTTCATGTTGTTGTTGTTCTTGTTGTTGTTGTTGTTGTCCTTGTCCTTGTTGTTCTTGTTGTTGTTGTCCTTGTTGTTCTTGTTGTGCTTGTCCTTGTTGTTCTTGTTGTGCTTGTTGATCTTGCTGTTCTTGTTGTTCTTGTTGTTCTTGTTGCTCTTGTTGCTCTTGTTGTTCCTGTTGTTCTTGTTGTTCTTGTTGTTGTTCTTGTTGTTCTTGTTGTTGTTCTTGTTGTTCTTGTTGTTCTTGTTGTTCTTGTTGTTCTTGTTGTTCTCGTTGTTCTCGTTGTTCTCGTTGTTCTCGTTGATCTCGTTGTTCTCGTTGTTCTCGTTGTTCTCGTTGTTCTCGTTGTACTCGTTGTTCTCGTTGTTCTCGTTGTCCTCGTTGTTCTCGTTGTTCTCGTTGTTCTCGTTGGTCTCGCTGTTCTCGTTGTTCTCGTTGTTCTCGTTGTTCTTGTTGTTCTTGTTGTTCTTGTTGTTCTTGCTGTTCATGTTGTTGTTGTTGTTCTTGTTGTTCTCGTTGTTCTTGTTCTTCTCGTTGTTCTTGTTGTTCTTGTTGCTCTCACTGTTCATGTTGTTCTTGTTGTTGTTGTTGATGATGTTGTCCTTGTTGTTCTTGTTGTTCTTGTTCTTCTTGTTGCTCTTGTTGTTCTTGTTGTTCTTACTGTTCACGTTGTTCTTGTTGTTGTTGTTGATGATGTTGTCCTTGTTGTTCTTGTTGTTGTTGTCCTTGTTGTTCCTGTTGTTCTTGTTGTTCTTGTTGCTCTTGCTGCTCTTGTTGTTCTTGTTGTTCTTGTTGTGCTTGTTGTTCTTGTTGTTCTTGTTGCACTTGTTGCTCTTGTTGCTCTTGTTGCTCTGGTTGTTGATGTTCTTGTTGTTAATGTTGTTGTTGTTCTTGCTGTTCTTGTTGTTGTTGTTCTTGTTGTTCTTGTTGATCTTGTTGTTCTTGTTGCTCTCGTTGCTGTTGTAGTTCTTGTTGTTCTGGTTGTTGTTGTTCTTGTTGTTCTTCTTGTTCTTGTTCTAGTTGTTCTTGTTGTTGTTGTTCTGGTTTTTCTTGTCGTTCTTGTTGTTCCGGTTGTTCTTGTTGTTCTTGTTGTTCTTGTTGTTCTTGTTGTTCTTGTTGTTCTTGTTGTTCTTGTTGTTCTTGTTGCTCTTGTTGTTCTTGTTGTTCTTGTTGTTCTTGTTCTCCATGTTGTTCTTGTTGTTCTTGTTGTTCTTACTGTTCATGTTGTTCTTGTTGTTCTTGTTGTTGTTGTTGTTGTTGTTGTTGTTGTCCTTGTTGTTCTTGTTGTAGTTGTCATTGTTGTTCTTGTTGTGCTTGTTGTTCTTGTAGATCTTGTTGTTCTTGTTGCTCTTGTTGCTCTTGTTGCTCTTGTTGTTCTTGTTGTTCTTGTTGCTCTTGCTGCTCTTGTTGCTCTTGTTGCTTTTGTTGCTCTTGTTGCTCTTGTTGCTGTTGTTGTTCTTGTTGTTCTGGTTGTTGATGTTCTTGTTGTTCATGTTGTTGTTGTTCTTGTTGTTGTTGTTGTTGTTGTCCTTGTCCTTGTTGTTCTTGTTGTTGTTGTCCTTGTTGTTCTTGTTGTGCTTGTTGATCTTGTTGTTCTTGTTGTTCTTGTTGTTCTTGTTGCTCTTGTTGGTCTTGTTGTTCTTGTTGTTCTTGTTGTCCTTGTTGTTGTTCTTGTTGTTCTTGTTGTTGTTCTTGTTGTTCTTGTTGTTCTTGTTGTTCTTGTTGTTCTTACTGTTCATGTTGTTCTTGTTGTTCTTGTTGTTGTTGTTGTTGTTGTTGTTGTTGTCCTTGTTGTTCTTGTTGTAGTTGTCATTGTTGTTCTTGTTGTGCTTGTTGTTCTTGTTGTTCTTGTTGCACTTGTTGCTCTTGTTGCTCTTGTTGCTCTGGTTGTTGATGTTCTTGTTGTTAATGTTGTTGTTGTTCTTGCTGTTCTTGTTGTTGTTGTTCTTGTTGTTCTTGTTGTTCTTGTTGTTCTTGTTGTTCTTGTTGTTCTTGTTGTTCTTGTTGTTCTTGTTGTTCTTGTTGTTCTTGTTGTTCTTGTTGTTCTTGTTGTTCTTGTTGCTCTCGTTGCTGTTGTAGTTCTTGTTGTTCTGGTTGTTGTCGTTCTTGTTGTTCTTCTTGTTCTTGTTCTAGTTGTTCTTGTTGTTGTCGTTCTGGTTTTTCTTGTCGTTCTTGTTGTTCCGGTTGTTCTTGTTGTTCTTGTCGTTCTGGTTTTTCTTGTCGTTCTTGTTGTTCCGGTTGTTCTTGTTGTTCTTGTTGCTCTTGTTGTTCTTGTTGTTCTTGTTGTTCTTGTTGTTCTTGTTGTTCTTGTTGTTCTTGTTGTTCTTGTTGTTCTTGTTGCTCTTGTTGTTCTTGTTGTTTTTGTTGTTCTTGTTGTTCTTGTTGTTCTTGTTGTTCTTGTTGTTCTTGGTGTTCTTGTTGTTCTTCTTGTTCTTCTTGTTCTAGTTGTTGTTGTTGTTGTTCTTGTTGTTGTTCTTGTTGTTCTTCTTGTTGTTCTTGTTGTTCTTGTTCTTCTTCTTGTTGTTCTTGTTGTTCTTGTTGTTGTTCTTCTTGTTGTTCTTCTTGATGTTCTTGTTGCTCTTGTTGTTCTTGTTGTTCTTGTTGTTCTTGTTCTCCTTGTTGTTCTTGTTGTTCTTGTTGATCTTGTTGATCTTGTTGATCTTGTTGTTCTTGTTGTTCTTGTTGTTCTTGTTGTTCTTGGTGTTCTTGTTGTTCTTCTTGTTCTTCTTGTTCTAGTTGTTGTTGTTGTTGTTCTTGTTGTTGTTCTTGTTGTTCTTCTTGTTGTTCTTGTTGTTCTTGATGTTCTTCTTGTTCTTCTTGTTCTTGTTGTTCTTGTTGTTCGTGTTGGTCGTGTTGTTGTTGTTGTTGTTGTTCTTGTTGTTCTTCTTGTTCTTCTTGTTGTTGTTCTTGTTCTTCTTGTTCTTGTTGTTCTTGTTGTTCTTGTTGTTGTTGTTCTTGTTGTTCTTGTTGTTCTTGTTGTTCTTGTTGTTGTTGTTCTTGTTGTTGTTGATCTTGTTGTTCTTGTTGTTCTTGTTGTTCTTGTTATTCTTGTTGTTCTTGTTGTTCTCGTTGTTCTCGTTGTTCTTGTTGTTCTTGTTGATCTTGTTGTTGTTCTTGTTGTTCTTGTTGTTCTTGTTGTTGTTGTTGTTGTTCTTGTTGTTCTTGTTGTTCTTTTTGTTCTTGTTGTTCTTGTTCTTGTTGTTCTTGTTGTTCTTGTTGTTGTTCTTGTTGTTCTTGTTCTTGTTGTTCTTGTTGTTCTTGTTGTTCTTGTTGTTCTTGTTGTTCTTGTTGTTCTTGTTGATCTTGTTGTTCTTGCTGTTCTTGTTGTTCTTGTTGTTCTTACTGTTCATGTTGTTCTTGTTGTTGTTGTTGATGATGTTGTCCTTGTTGTTCTTGTTGTTGTTGTCCTTGTTGTTCTTGTTGTGCTTGTTGCTCTTGTTGTCCTTGTTGTTCTTGTTGTTCTTGTTGTTGTTGTTGATGATGTTGTCCTTGTTGTTCTTGTTGTGCTTGTTGCTCTTGTTGTTCTTGTTGTTCTTGTTGTACTTGTTGATCTTGTTGATCTTGTTGTTCTTGTTGTTCTTGTTGCTCTTGTTGCTCTTGTTGAGCTTGTTGTTCTTGTTGTTCTTGGTGTTCTTGTTGTTCTTGTTGTACTAGTTGTTGCTGTTGTTGTTCTTGTTGTTGTTCTTGTTGTTGTTCTTGTTGTTCTTGTTGTTCTTGTTCTTCTTCTTGTTGTTCTTGTTGTTCTTCTTGTTGTTCTTGTTGTTCTTGTTGTTCTTGTTGTTCTTAGTGTTCTTGTTGTTCTTGTTGTTCTTGTTGTTCTTGTTGTTCTTGAAGTTCTCGTTGTTCTTGTTGTTCTTGTTGTTCTCGTTGTTCTCGTTGTTCTTGTTGTTCTTGTTTTTCTTGTTGTCCTTGTTGTTCTTGTTGTTCTTGTTGTTCTTGTTGTTCTTGTTGTTCTTGTTGTTCTTGTTGTTCTTGTTGTTCTTGTTGTACTGTTGTTCTTCTTGTTGTTGTTGTTCTTGCTGTTCTTGTTGTAGTTGTTGTTGTTGTCCTTGTTGTTGTTGTAGTTCTTGTTGTTCTTGTTGTTGTTGTTGTTCTTGCTGTTCTTGTTGTAGTTGTTGTTGTTGTCCTT
>NW_027476104.1:2085000-2092500 GCF_051020955.1 Megalopta genalis
CTTGTTGTTCTTGTTGTAGTTGTCATTGTTGTTCTTGTTGTGCTTGTTGTTCTTGTAGATCTTGTTGTTCTTGTTGCTCTTGTTGCTCTTGTTGCTCTTGTTGTTCTTGTTGTTCTTGTTGCTCTTGCTGCTCTTGTTGCTCTTGTTGCTTTTGTTGCTCTTGTTGCTCTTGTTGCTGTTGTTGTTCTTGTTGTTCTGGTTGTTGATGTTCTTGTTGTTCATGTTGTTGTTGTTCTTGTTGTTGTTGTTGTTGTTGTCCTTGTCCTTGTTGTTCTTGTTGTTGTTGTCCTTGTTGTTCTTGTTGTGCTTGTTGATCTTGTTGTTCTTGTTGTTCTTGTTGTTCTTGTTGCTCTTGTTGGTCTTGTTGTTCTTGTTGTTCTTGTTGTCCTTGTTGTTGTTCTTGTTGTTCTTGTTGTTGTTCTTGTTGTTCTTGTTGTTCTTGTTGTTCTTGTTGTTCTCGTTGTTCTCGTTGTTCTCGTTGTTCTCGTTGTCCTCGTTGTTCTCGTTGTTCTCGTTGTTCTCGTTGTTCTCGTTGTTCTCGTTGTTCTCGTTGTTCTCGTTGTTCTTGTTGTTCTTGTTGTTCTTGTTGTTCTTGTTGTTGTTGTTGTTCTTGTTGTTCTTGTTGTTCTTGTTGTGCTTGTTGTTCTTGTTGTTCTTGTTGCACTTGTTGCTCTTGTTGCTCTTGTTGCTCTGGTTGTTGATGTTCTTGTTGTTAATGTTGTTGTTGTTCTTGCTGTTCTTGTTGTTGTTGTTCTTGTTGTTCTTGTTGTTCTTGTTGTTCTTGTTGTTCTTGTTGTTCTTGTTGTTCTTGTTGTTCTTGTTGTTCTTGTTGTTCTTGTTGTTCTTGTTGTTCTTGTTGTTCTTGTTGCTCTCGTTGCTGTTGTAGTTCTTGTTGTTCTGGTTGTTGTCGTTCTTGTTGTTCTTCTTGTTCTTGTTCTAGTTGTTCTTGTTGTTGTCGTTCTGGTTTTTCTTGTCGTTCTTGTTGTTCCGGTTGTTCTTGTTGTTCTTGTCGTTCTGGTTTTTCTTGTCGTTCTTGTTGTTCCGGTTGTTCTTGTTGTTCTTGTTGCTCTTGTTGTTCTTGTTGTTCTTGTTGTTCTTGTTGTTCTTGTTGTTCTTGTTGTTCTTGTTGTTCTTGTTGTTCTTGTTGCTCTTGTTGTTCTTGTTGTTTTTGTTGTTCTTGTTGTTCTTGTTGTTCTTGTTGTTCTTGTTGTTCTTGGTGTTCTTGTTGTTCTTCTTGTTCTTCTTGTTCTAGTTGTTGTTGTTGTTGTTCTTGTTGTTGTTCTTGTTGTTCTTCTTGTTGTTCTTGTTGTTCTTGTTCTTCTTCTTGTTGTTCTTGTTGTTCTTGTTGTTGTTCTTCTTGTTGTTCTTCTTGATGTTCTTGTTGCTCTTGTTGTTCTTGTTGTTCTTGTTGTTCTTGTTCTCCTTGTTGTTCTTGTTGTTCTTGTTGATCTTGTTGATCTTGTTGATCTTGTTGTTCTTGTTGTTCTTGTTGTTCTTGTTGTTCTTGGTGTTCTTGTTGTTCTTCTTGTTCTTCTTGTTCTAGTTGTTGTTGTTGTTGTTCTTGTTGTTGTTCTTGTTGTTCTTCTTGTTGTTCTTGTTGTTCTTGATGTTCTTCTTGTTCTTCTTGTTCTTGTTGTTCTTGTTGTTCGTGTTGGTCGTGTTGTTGTTGTTGTTGTTGTTCTTGTTGTTCTTCTTGTTCTTCTTGTTGTTGTTCTTGTTCTTCTTGTTCTTGTTGTTCTTGTTGTTCTTGTTGTTGTTGTTCTTGTTGTTCTTGTTGTTCTTGTTGTTCTTGTTGTTGTTGTTCTTGTTGTTGTTGATCTTGTTGTTCTTGTTGTTCTTGTTGTTCTTGTTATTCTTGTTGTTCTTGTTGTTCTCGTTGTTCTCGTTGTTCTTGTTGTTCTTGTTGATCTTGTTGTTGTTCTTGTTGTTCTTGTTGTTCTTGTTGTTGTTGTTGTTGTTCTTGTTGTTCTTGTTGTTCTTTTTGTTCTTGTTGTTCTTGTTCTTGTTGTTCTTGTTGTTCTTGTTGTTGTTCTTGTTGTTCTTGTTCTTGTTGTTCTTGTTGTTCTTGTTGTTCTTGTTGTTCTTGTTGTTCTTGTTGTTCTTGTTGATCTTGTTGTTCTTGCTGTTCTTGTTGTTCTTGTTGTTCTTACTGTTCATGTTGTTCTTGTTGTTGTTGTTGATGATGTTGTCCTTGTTGTTCTTGTTGTTGTTGTCCTTGTTGTTCTTGTTGTGCTTGTTGCTCTTGTTGTCCTTGTTGTTCTTGTTGTTCTTGTTGTTGTTGTTGATGATGTTGTCCTTGTTGTTCTTGTTGTGCTTGTTGCTCTTGTTGTTCTTGTTGTTCTTGTTGTACTTGTTGATCTTGTTGATCTTGTTGTTCTTGTTGTTCTTGTTGCTCTTGTTGCTCTTGTTGAGCTTGTTGTTCTTGTTGTTCTTGGTGTTCTTGTTGTTCTTGTTGTACTAGTTGTTGCTGTTGTTGTTCTTGTTGTTGTTCTTGTTGTTGTTCTTGTTGTTCTTGTTGTTCTTGTTCTTCTTCTTGTTGTTCTTGTTGTTCTTCTTGTTGTTCTTGTTGTTCTTGTTGTTCTTGTTGTTCTTAGTGTTCTTGTTGTTCTTGTTGTTCTTGTTGTTCTTGTTGTTCTTGAAGTTCTCGTTGTTCTTGTTGTTCTTGTTGTTCTCGTTGTTCTCGTTGTTCTTGTTGTTCTTGTTTTTCTTGTTGTCCTTGTTGTTCTTGTTGTTCTTGTTGTTCTTGTTGTTCTTGTTGTTCTTGTTGTTCTTGTTGTTCTTGTTGTTCTTGTTGTTCTTGTTGTTCTTGTTGTACTGTTGTTCTTCTTGTTGTTGTTGTTCTTGCTGTTCTTGTTGTAGTTGTTGTTGTTGTCCTTGTTGTTGTTGTAGTTCTTGTTGTTCTTGTTGTTGTTGTTGTTCTTGCTGTTCTTGTTGTAGTTGTTGTTGTTGTCCTTGTTATTGTTGTAGTCCTTGTTGTTCTTGCTGTTCTCGTTATTCTTGTTGTTCTCGTTGCTCTCGTTGTCCTCGTTGTTCTCGTTGTTCTCGTTGTTCTCGTTGCACTCGTTGTTCTCGTTGTTCTCGTTGTTCTCGTTGTTCTCGTTGTTCTCGTTGTTCTTGTTGTTCTTGTTGTTCTTGTTGTTCTTGTTGTTCTTGTTGTGCTTGTTGTTCTTGTTGTGCTTGTTGTTCTTGTTGTTCTTGTTGTTCTTGTTGCTCTCGTTGCTGTTGTAGTTCTTGTTGCTCTGGTTGTTGTCGTTCTTGTTGTTCTTCTTGTTCTTGTTCTAGTTGTTCTTGTTGTTGTCGTTCTGGTTTTTCTTGTCGTTCTTGTTGTTCCGGTTGTTCTTGTTGTTCTTGTCGTTCTGGTTTTTCTTGTCGTTCTTGTTGTTCCGGTTGTTCTTGTTGTTCTTGTTGTTCTTGTTGCTCTTGTTGTTCTTGTTGTTCTTGTTGTTCTTGTTGTTCTTGTTGTTCTTGTTGTTCTTGTTGTTCTTGTTGTTCTTGTTGTTCTTGTTGTTCTTGTTGCTCTTGTTGTTCTTGTTGTTTTTGTTGTTCTTGTTGTTCTTGTTGTTCTTGTTGTTCTTGTTGTTCTTGGTGTTCTTGTTGTTCTTCTTGTTCTTCTTGTTCTAGTTGTTGTTGTTGTTGTTCTTGTTGTTGTTCTTGTTGTTCTTCTTGTTGTTCTTGTTGTTCTTGTTCTTCTTCTTGTTGTTCTTGTTGTTCTTGTTGTTGTTCTTCTTGTTGTTCTTCTTGTTGTTCTTGTTGCTCTTGTTGTTCTTGTTGTTCTTGTTGTTCTTGTTGCTCTTGTTGTTCTTGTTGCTCTTGTTGTTCTTGTTGTTCTTGTTGTTCTTGTTGTTCTTGTTGTTCTTGTTGTTCTTGTTGTTCTTGTTGTTCTTGGTGTTCTTGTTGTTCTTGTTGTTCTTGTTGTTCTTGTTGTTCTTGTTGTTCTTGTTGTTCTTGTTGTTCTTGTTGTTCTTGGTGTTCTTGTTGTTCTTGTTGTTCTTGTTGTTCTTGTTGTTCTTGTTGTTCTTGTTGTTCTTGTTGTTCTTGTTGTTCTTGTTGTTCTTGTTGTTCTTGTTGTTCATGTTGCTGTTGTTCTTGATGATCTTGTTGTACTTGTTGTTCTTGTTGTTCTTGTTGTTCTTATTGTTCTTGTTGTTCTTGTTGTTCTTGTTGCTCTCGTCGTTGTTGTTCCCGTTGTTCTTGGTCTTGCTGTTCCCGTTGTTCTTGTTGTTGTTGTTGTTGTTGTTGTTCTTGTTGTTCTTGTTGTTCTTGTTGTTCTTGTTGTTCTTGTTGTTCTTGTTGTTCTTGTTGTTCTTGTTGCTCTTGTTGTTCTTGTTGCTCTTGTTGTTCTTGTTGTTCTTGTTGTTCTTGTTGTTCTTGTTCTTGTTGTTCTTGTTGTTCTTGTTGTTCTTGTTGTTCTTGTTGTTCTTGTTGTTCTTATTGTTCTTGTTGTTCTTGTTGTTCTTGTTGCTCTCGTCGTTGTTGTTCCCGTTGTTCTTGTTCTTGTTGCTCTTGTTGTTGTTGTTCCCGTTGTTCTTGTTCTTGTTGTTGTTGTTGTTGTTCTTGTTGTTCTTGTTGTTGTTGTTGATCTTGTTGTACTTGTTCTTGTTGTTCTTGTTGATCTTGTTGTTGTTCTTGTTGTTCTTGCTGTTGTTGTTCTTGTTGTTCTTGTTGTTCTTGTTGTTCTTGTTGTTCTTGTTGTTCTTGTTGTTCTTGTTGTTCTTGTTGTTCTTGTTGTTCTTGTTGTTCTTGTTGTTCTTGTTGTTCTTGTTGATCTTGTTGATCTTGTTGTTGTTCTTGTTGTTGTTCTTGTTGTTGTTCTTGTTGTTCTTGTTGTTCTTGTTCTTGTTGTTCTTGTTGTTCTTGTTGTTCTTGTTGTTCTTGTTGTTCTTGTTGTTCTTGTTGTTCTTGTTGTTCTTGTTGTTCTTGTTGTTCTTGTTGATCTTGTTGTTCTCATTATTCCCGTTGTTCTCGTTGTTCTCGTTGTTCTCGTTGTTATCGTTGTTCTCGTTGTTCTTGTTGTTCTTGTTGTTCTTTTTGTTCTTGTTGTTCTTGTTGTCCTTGCTGTTGTTGTTCCCGTTGTTCTTGATCTTGTTGTTCTTCTTGTTGTTGTTGTTCTTGTTGTTCTTGTTGTTCTTGCTGTTGTTGTTCCTGTTGTTCTTGTTCTTGTTGTTGTTGTTGTTGTTGTTGTTGTTCTTGCTGTTCTTGTTCTTGTTGCTCTTGTTGTTCTTGGTGTTCTTGTTGTTCTTGTTGTTCTTGTTGTTCTTGTTGTTCTTGTTGTTCTTGTTGTTCTTGTTGTTCTTGTTGTTCTTGTTGTTCTTGTTGTTCCTGTTGATCTAGTTGCTCTTGTTGTTCCTGTTGTTCCTGTTGTTCCTGTTGTTCCTGTTGATCCTGTTGTTCCTGTTGTTCCTGTTGTTCTTGTTGTTCTTGTTGTTCTTATTGTTCTTGTTGTTCTTGTTGTTCTTGTTGCTCTCGTCGTTGTTGTTCCCGTTGTTCTTGTTCTTGTTGTTCCCGTTGTTCTTGTTCTTGTTGTTGTTGTTGTTGTTGTTCTTGTTGTTCTTGTTGTTCTTGTTGTTCTTGTTGTTCCTGTTGTACCTGTTGTTCTTGTTGTTCTTACTGTTCTTGTTGTTCTTGTTGTTCTTGTTGTTCTTATTGCTCTCGTCGTTGTTGTTCCCGTTGTTCTTGTTCTTGTTGCTCCCGTTGTTCTTGTTCTTGTTGTTGTTGTTCTTGTTGTTCTTGTTGTTCTTGTTGTTCTTGTTGTTCTTGTTATTCTTGTTGTTCTTGTCGTTCTTGTTGTTCTTGTTGTCCTTGTTGCTGTTCTTGCTGTTGTTGTTCTTGTTGTTCATGTTGTTGTTGTTCTGGTTGATGTTGTTGTTCTTGTTCTTGTTTTTCTTGTTGTTCTTGTTGTTCTTGTTGTTCTTGTTGTTCTTGTTGTTCTTGTTGTTCTTGTTGTTCTTGTTGTTCTTGTTGATCTTGTTGATCTTGTTGTTCTCATTGTTCCCGTTGTTCTCGTTGTTCTCGTTGTTCTCGTTGTTATCGTTGTTATCATTGTTCTCGTTGTTCTTGTTGTTCTTGTTGTTCTTGTTGTTCTTTTTGTTCTTGTTGTTCTTGTTGTCCTTGTTGTTGTTGTTGTTGTTGTTGTTCTTGTTGTTCATGTTGTTGTTGTTCTGCCTGATGTTGTTGTTCTTGTTCTTGTTGTTCTTGTTGTTCTTGTTGCTCTTGTTGTTCTTGTTGTTGTTCTTGTTCTTTTTATTCTTTTTGTCCATGTCGTTCTTGCTGTTGTTGTTCCCGTTGTTCTTGATCTTGTTGTTCTTCTTGTTGTTGTTGTTCTTGTTGTTCTTGTTGTTCTTGCTGTTGTTGTTCCCGTTGTTCTTGTTGTTGTTGTTGTTGTTGTTGTTGTTGTTCTTGTTGTTGTTGTTCTTGCTGTTCTTGTTCTTGTTGCTCTTGTTGTTCTTGTTGTTCTTGTTGTTCTTGTTGTTCTTGTTGTTCTTGTTGTTCTTGTTGTTCTTGTTGTTCTTGTTGTTGTTGTTGTTGTTCTTGTTGTTCATGTTGTTGTTGTTCTGGTTGATGTTGTTGTTCTTGTTCTTGTTTTTCTTGTTGTTCTTGTTGTTCTTGTTGTTCTTGTTGTTCTTGTTGTTCTTGTTGTTCTTGTTGTTCTTGTTGATCTTGTTGATCTTGTTGTTCTCATTGTTCCCGTTGTTCTCGTTGTTCTCGTTGTTCTCGTTGTTATCGTTGTTATCGTTGTTCTCGTTGTTCTTGTTGTTCTTGTTGTTCTTTTTGTTCCTGTTGTTCTTGTTGTCCTTGTTGTTGTTGTTGTTGTTGTTGTTCTTGTTGTTCATGTTGTTGTTGTTCTGCCTGATGTTGTTGTTCTTGTTCTTGTTGTTCTTGTTGTTCCTGTTGCTCTTGTTGTTCTTGTTGTTGTTCTTGTTCTTGTTATTCTTTTTGTCCATGTCGTTCTTGCTGTTGTTGTTCCCGTTGTTCTTGATCTTGTTGTTCTTCTTGTTGTTGTTGTTCTTGTTGTTCTTGTTGTTCTTGCTGTTGTTGTTCCCGTTGTTCCTGTTCTTGTTGTTGTTGTTGTTGTTGTTGTTGTTGTTGTTCTTGTTGTTGTTGTTCTTGCTGTTCTTGTTCTTGTTGCTCTTGTTGTTCTTGTTGTTCTTGTTGTTCTTGTTGTTCTTGTTGTTCTTGTTGTTCTTGTTGTTGTTGTTGTTGTTCTTGTTGTTCTTGTTGCTTTTGTTGCTCTTGCTGTTCTCATTGTTTCCGTTGTTCTCGTTGTTCTCGTTGCTCTCGTTGTTCTCGTTGTTCTTGTTGTTCTTGTTGTTCTTGTTATTCTTGTTGTTCTTGTTGTTCTTGTTGTTCTTGTTGATCTTGTTGTTGTTCTTGTTGTTGTCCTTGTTGTTCTTGTTGTTGTTGTTCTTGTTGTTCTTGTTGTTGTTGTTGTTCTTTTTGTTCTTGTTGTTCTTGTTCTTGTTGTTCTTGTTGTTCTTGTTGTTGCTCTTGTTGTTCTTGTTG
>NW_027476104.1:2097500-2130000 GCF_051020955.1 Megalopta genalis
CTTGTTGTTCTTGTTGTTCTTGTTGTTCTTGTTGTTCTTGTTGATCTTGTTGATCTTGTTGTTCTTGTTGTTCTTGTTGCTCTTGTTGCTCTTGTTGCTCTTGTTGCTCTTGTTGCTCTTGTTGCTCTTGTCGTTCTTGTTGTTCTTGTTGTTCGTGTTGTTCTTGTTGTTCTTGTTGATCTTGTTGTTCTTGTTGTTCTTGTTGTTGTTCTTGTTGTTCTTGTTGTTGTTCTTGTTGTTCTTGTTGTTGTTCTCGTTGTTCTCGTTGTTCTCGTTGTTCTCGTTGTTCTCGTTGTTCTCGTTGTTCTTGTTGTTCTAGTTGTCCTTGTTGTTGTTGTTCTGGTTGTTCTAGTTGTCCTTGTTGTTGTTGTTCTGGCTGTTCTTGTTGTTCTTGTTGTTCCGGTTGTTCATGTTGTTGTTCTTGTTGTTGTTGTTGTTCTTATTTTTGTTGTTGTTGTTGTTGTTTTTCTTGCTGTTCTTGTTCTTGTTGTTCTTGTTGTTCGTGCTGGTCATGTTGTTCTTGTTGTTCTTGTTGTTCATGTTGTTCTTGTTGTTCTTGTTGTTCTTGTTGTTATTGTTGTCCTTGTTGTTCTTGTTGTTCTTGTTGTTCATGTTGTTCTTGTTGTTCTTGTTGTTCTTGTTGTTATTGTTGTTCTTGTTGTTCTTATTGTTCTTGTTGTTCTTGTTGTTCTTGTTGTTCTTGTTGTTCTTGTTGTTCTTGTTGTTCTTGTTGTTCTTGTTGTTCTTGTTGTTCTTGTTGTTCTTGTTGTTCTTGTTGTTCTTGTTGTTCTTGTTGTTCTTGTTGTTCTTGTTGTTGTTGTTCTTGTTGTTCTTGTTGTTGTTGTTCTGGTTGTTCTTGTTGTTCTTGTTGTTCCGGTTGTTCTTGTTGTTCCGGTTGTTATTGTTGTTCTTGTTGTTATTGTTGTTCTTGTTGTTCTTCTTGTTCCTGTTGTTCTTGTTGTTCTTGTTGTTCTTGTTGTTCTTGTTGTTCTTGTTGATCTTGTTGTTGTTCTTGTTGTTGTTGTTCTTGTTGTTCTTGTTGTTCTTGTTGTTCTTGTTGTTCTTGTTCTTGTTGTTCTTGTTGTTCTTGTTGTTCTTGTTGTTCTTGTTGTTCTTGTTGTTCTTGTTGTTCTTGTTGTTCTTGTTGTTCTTGTTGTTCTTGTTGTTCTTGTTGTTCTTGTTGTTCTTGTTGATCTTGTTGATCTTGTTGTTCTCATTATTCCCGTTGTTCTCGTTGTTCTCGTTGTTCTCGTTGTTATCGTTGTTCTCGTTGTTCTTGTTGTTCTTGTTGTTCTTTTTGTTCTTGTTGTTCTTGTTGTCCTTGCTGTTGTTGTTCCCGTTGTTCTTGATCTTGTTGTTCTTCTTCTTGTTGTTGTTCTTGTTGTTCTTGTTGTCCTTGCTGTTGTTGTTCCTGTTGTTCTTGTTCTTGTTGTTGTTGTTGTTGTTGTTGTTGTTCTTGTTGTTGTTGTTCTTGCTGTTCTTGTTCTTGTTGCTCTTGTTGTTCTTGTTGTTCTTGTTGTTCTTGTTGTTGTTGTTCTTGTTGTTGTTGATCTTGTTGTTCTTGTTGTTCATGTTGTTCTTGTTGTTCTTGTTGTTCCTGTTGATCTAGTTGCTCTTGTTGTTCCTGTTGTTCCTGTTGTTCCTGTTGTTCCTGTTGTTCCTGTTGTTCTTGTTGTTCTTATTGTTCTTGTTGTTCTTGTTGTTCTTGTTGCTCTCGTCGTTGTTGTTCCCGTTGTTCTTGTTCTTGTTGTTCCCGTTGTTCTTGTTCTTGTTGTTGTTGTTGTTGTTCTTGTTGTTCTTGTTGTTCTTGTTGTTCTTGTTGTTCCTGTTGTTCCTGTTGTTCCTGTTGTTCCTGTTGTACCTGTTGTTCTTGTTGTTCTTATTGTTCTTGTTGTTCTTGTTGTTCTTGTTGTTCTTGTTGCTCTCGTCGTTGTTGTTCCCGTTGTTCTTGTTCTTCTTGTTGTTGTTCTTGTTGTTCTTGTTGTTCTTGTTGTTCTTGTTGTTCTTGTTGTTCTTGTTGTTCTTGTTATTCTTGTTGTTCTTGTCGTTCTTGTTGATCTTGTTGTCCTTGTTGCTGTTCTTGCTGTTGTTGTTCTTGTTGTTCATGTTGTTGTTGTTCTGGTTGATGTCGTTGTTCTTGTTCTTGTTTTTCTTGTTGTTCTTGTTGTTCTTGTTGTCCTTGTTGTTCTTGTTGTTCTTGTTGTTCTTGTTGTTCTTGTTGTTCATGTTGTTCTTGTTGTTCTTGTTGTTCTTGTTGTTCTTGTTGCTCTTGTTGTTCTTGTTGTTCTTGTTGTTCTTGTTGTTCTTATTGTTCTTGTTGTTCTTGTTGTTCTTGTTGTTCTTGTTGTTCTTGTTGTTCTTGTTGTTCTTGTTGTTCTTGTTGTTCTTGTTGTTCTTGTTGTTCTTGTTGTTCTTGTTGTTGTTGTTCTTGTCGTTCTTGTTGTTGTTGTTCTGGTTGTTCTTGTTGTTCTTGTTGTTCCGGTTGTTCTTGTTGTTCCGGTTGTTATTGTTGTTCTTGTTGTTCTTGTTGTTTTTGTTGTTCTTGTTGTTGTTGTTGTTGTTGTTCTTGTTGTTGTTCCAGTTGTTCTTGTTGTTGTTCTTGTTGTTCTTGTTGTTCTTGTTGCTCTTGTTGCTCTTGTTGCTCTTGTTGCTCTTGTTGCTGTTGTTGTTCTTGTTGTTCTGGTTGTTGATGTTCTTGTTCTTCATGTTGTTGTTGTTCTTGTTGTTCTTGTTGTTGTTGTTGCTCTTGCTGTTCTTGTTGTTCTTGTTGTTGTTATTGTTGTTGTTGTCCTTGTTGTTCTTGTTGTTCTTGTTGTACTTGTTGTTCTTGTTGTTCTTGTTGTTCTTGTTGTTCTTACTGTTCATGTTGCTCTTGTTGTTGTTCTTGATGATGTTGTGCTTTTTGTTCTTGTTGTTCTCGTTGTTCTCGTTGTTCTCGTTGTCCTCGTTGTCCTCGTTGTTCTCGTTGTTCTCGTTGTCCTCGTTGTCCTCGTTGTTCTCGTTGTTCTCGTTGCTGTTGTTCTTGTTGATCCTGTTGTACTTGTTGTTCTTGTTGTTCTTGTTGTTCTTATTGTTCTTGTTGTTCTTGTTGTTCTTGTTGCTCTTGTCGTTGCTGTTCCCGTTGTTCTTGTTCTTATTGTTCCCGTTGTTCTTGTTCTTGTTGTTGTTGTTGTTCTTGTTGTTCTTGTTGTCCTTGTTGTTCTTGTTGTTCTTGTTGTTCTTGTTGTTCCTGTTGTTCCTGTTGTTCCTGTTGTTCCTGTTGTTCCTGTTGTACCTGTTGTCCTTGTTGTTCTTGTTGTTGTTGTCCTTGTTGTTCTTGTTGTGCTTGTTGTTCTTGTTGTTCTTGTTGTTCTTGTTGTTCTTGTTGTTCTTGTTGATCTTGTTGATCTTGTTGTTCTTGTTGTTCTTGTTGCTCTTGTTGCTCTTGTTGCTCTTGTTGCTCTTGTCGTTCTTGTTGTTCTTGTTGTTCGTGTTGTTCTTGTTGTTCTTGTTGATCTTGTTGTTCTTGTTGTTCTTGTTGTTGTTCTTGTTGTTCTTGTTGTTGTTCTCGTTGTTCTCGTTGTTCTCGTTGTTCTCGTTGTTCTCGTTGTTCTCGTTGTTCTTGTTGTTCTTGTTGTTCTTGTTGTTGTTGTTGTTCTTGTTGTTGTTGTTGTTGTTCCTGTTGTTCTTGTTGTTCTTGTTGCTCTTGTTGCTCTTGTTGTTCTTGTTGTTCTTGTTGTGCTTGTTGTTCTTGTTGTTCTTGTTGCACTTGTTGCTCTTGTTGCTCTTGTTGCTCTGGTTGTTGATGTTCTTGTTGTTAACGTTGTTGTTGTTCTTGCTGTTCTTGTTGTTCTTGTTGTTCTTGTTGTTCTTGTTGATCTTGTTGTTCTTGTTGCTCTCGTTGCTGTTGTAGTTCTTGTTGTTCTGGTTGTTGTTGTTCTTGTTGTTCTTCTTGTTCTTGTTCTAGTTGTTCTTGTTGTTGTTCTGGTTTTTCTTGTCGTTCTTGTTGTTCCGGTTGTTCTTGTTGTTCTTGTTGTTCTTGTTGCTCTTGTTGTTCTTGTTGTTCATGTTGTTCTTGTTGTTCTTGTTGTTCTTGTTGTTCTTGTTGTTCTTGTTGTTCTTGTTGTTCTTGTTGTTCTTGTTGTTCATGTTGTTCTTGTTGTTCTTGTTGTTCTTGTTGTTCTTGTTGTTCTTGTTGTTCTAGTTGTTCTTGTTGTTCTTGTTGTTCTTGTTGTTCTTGTTGTTCTTGTTGTTCTTGTTGTTGTTCTAGTTGTCCTTGTTGTTGTTGTTCTGGTTGTTCTTGTTGTTCTTGTTGCTCCGGTTGTTCATGTTGTTGTTCTTGTTGTTGTTGTTGTTCTTATTTTTGTTGTTGTTGTTGTTTTTCTTGCTGTTCTTGTTCTTGTTGTTCTTGTTGTTCGTGCTGGTCATGTTGTTCTTGTTGTTGTTGTTGTTCTTGTTGTTCTTGTTGTTCTTGTTGTTCTTGTTGTTCTTGTTGTTCTTGTTGTTCTTGTTGTTCTTGTTGTTCTTGTTGTTCTTGTTGTTCTTGTTGTTGTTGTTCTTGTCGTTCTTGTTGTTGTTGTTCTGGTTGTTCTTGTTGTTCTTGTTGTTCCGGTTGTTCTTGTTGTTCCGGTTGTTCTTGTTGTTCCGGTTGTTATTGTTGTTCTTGTTGTTCTTGTTGTTTTTGTTGTTCTTGTTGTTGTTGTTGTTGTTCTTGTTGTTGTTCCAGTTGTTCTTGTTGTTGTTCTTGTTGTTCTTGTTGTTCTTGTTGCTCTTGTTGCTCTTGTTGCTGTTGTTGTTCTTGTTGTTCTGGTTGTTGATGTTCTTGTTCTTCATGTTGTTGTTGTTCTTGTTGTTCTTGTTGTTGTTGTTGCTCTTGCTGTTCTTGTTGTTCTTGTTGTTGTTATTGTTGTTGTTGTCCTTGTTGTTCTTGTTGTTCTTGTTGTTCTTGTTGTTCTTGTTGTTCTTGTTGTTCTTGTTGTTCTTGTTGTTCTTGTTGTTCTTACTGTTCATGTTGCTCTTGTTGTTGTTCTTGATGATGTTGTGCTTTTTGTTCTTGTTGTTCTCGTTGTTCTCGTTGTTCTCGTTGTTCTCGTTGTCCTCGTTGTCCTCGTTGTTCTCGTTGTTCTCGTTGTCCTCGTTGTCCTCGTTGTTCTCGTTGTTCTCGTTGCTGTTGTTCTTGTTGATCCTGTTGTACTTGTTGTTCTTGTTGTTCTTGTTGTTCTTATTGTTCTTGTTGTTCTTGTTGTTCTTGTTGCTCTTGTCGTTGCTGTTCCCGTTGTTCTTGTTCTTATTGTTCCCGTTGTTCTTGTTCTTGTTGTTGTTCTTGTTGTTCTTGTTGTCCTTGTTGTTCTTGTTGTTCTTGTTGTTCTTGTTGTTCCTGTTGTTCCTGTTGTTCCTGTTGTTCCTGTTGTTCCTGTTGTACCTGTTGTCCTTGTTGTTCTTGTTGTTGTTGTCCTTGTTGTTCTTGTTGTGCTTGTTGTTCTTGTTGTTCTTGTTGTTCTTGTTGTTCTTGTTGATCTTGTTGATCTTGTTGTTCTTGTTGTTCTTGTTGCTCTTGTTGCTCTTGTTGCTCTTGTTGCTCTTGTCGTTCTTGTTGTTCTTGTTGTTCGTGTTGTTCTTGTTGTTCTTGTTGTTCTTGTTGTTGTTCTTGTTGTTCTTGTTGTTGTTCTCGTTGTTCTCGTTGTTCTCGTTGTTCTCGTTGTTCTCGTTGTTCTCGTTGTTCTTGTTGTTCTTGTCGTTCTTGTTGTTCCGGTTGTTCTTGTTGTTCTTGTTGTTCTTGTTGCTCTTGTTGTTCTTGTTGTTCATGTTGTTCTTGTTGTTCTTGTTGTTCTTGTTGTTCTTGTTGTTCTTGTTGTTCTTGTTTTTCTTGTTGTTCTTGTTGTTCTTGTTGTTCTTGTTGTTCATGTTGTTCTTGTTGTTCTTCTTGTTGTTGTTCTAGTTGTTCTTGTTGTTGTTGTTCTGGTTGTTCTTGTTGTTCTTGTTGCTCCGGTTGTTCTTGTTGTTCTTGTTCTTGTTGTTCTTGTTTTTCTTGCTGTTCATGTTGTCTTGTTGTCCTTGTTGTTCTAGTTGTTCTTGTTGTTCTTGTTGTTCTTGTTGTTCTTGTTGTTCTTGTTGTTCTTGTTGTTGTTCTAGTTGTCCTTGTTGTTGTTTGTTCTGCTTGTTCTTGTTGTTCTTGTTGCTCCGGTTGTTCATGTTGTTGTTCTTGTTGTTGTTGTTGTTCTTATTTTTGTTGTTGTTGTTTTTCTTGCTGTTCTTGTTCTTGTTGTTCTTGTTGTTCGTGCTGGTCATGTTGTTCTTGTTGTTCTTGTTGTTGTTGTTGTCCTTGTTGTTCTTGTTGTTCTTGTTGTTCTTGTTGTTCTTGTTGTTCATGTTGTTCTTGTTGTTCTTGTTGTTCTTGTTGTTCTTGTTGTTCTTGTTGTTCTTGTTGTTCTTGTTGTTCTTATTGTTCTTGTTGTTCTTGTTGTTCTTGTTGTTCTTGTTGTTCTTGTTGTTCTTGTTGTTCTTGTTGTTCTTGTTGTTCTTGTTGTTGTTGTTCTTGTCGTTCTTGTTGTTGTTGTTCTGGTTGTTCTTGTTGTTCTTGTTGTTCCGGTTGTTCTTGTTGTTCCGGTTGTTATTGTTGTTCTTGTTGTTCTTGTTGTTTTTGTTGTTCTTGTTGTTGTTGTTGTTCTTGTTGTTGTCCCAGTTGTTCTTGTTGTTGTTGTTCTTGTTGTTCTTGTTGTTCTTGTTGCTCTTGTTGCTCTTGTTGCTGTTGTTGTTCTTGTTGTTCTGGTTGTTGATGTTCTTGTTCTTCATGTTGTTGTTGTTCTTGTTGTTCTTGTTGTTGTTGTTGCTCTTGCTGTTCTTGTTGTTCTTGTTGTTGTTATTGTTGTTGTTGTCCTTGTTGTTCTTGTTGTTCTTGTTGTTCTTGTTGTTCTAGTTGTTCTTGTTGTTCTTGTTGTTCTTGTTGTTCTTACTGTTCATGTTGCTCTTGTTGTTGTTCTTGATGATGTTGTGCTTTTTGTTCTTGTTGTTCTTGTTGATCTTGTTGATCTTGTTGTCCTTGTTGTTCTTGTTGTTGTTCTTGTTGTTCTTGTTGTTGTCCTTGTTCTTCTTGTTGTTCTTGTTGTTCTCGTTGTTCTCGTTGTTCTCGTTGTTCTTGTTGTTCTTGTTGTTGTTCTTGTTGTTGTTCTTGTTGTTCTTGTTGTTGTTCTTGTTGTTCTTGTTGTTCTTGTTGTTCTCGTTGTTCTCGTTGTTCTCGTTGTTCTCGTTGTCCTCGTTGTCCTCGTTGTTCTCGTTGTTCTCGTTGTTCTCGTTGTCCTCGTTGTTCTCGTTGTTCTCGTTCTTCTCGTTGGTCTCGCTGTTCTCGTTGTTCTCGTTGTTCTTGTTGTTCTTGTTGTTCTCGTTGTTCTTGTTCTTCTCGTTGTTCTTGTTGTTCTTGTTGCTCTTACTGTTCATGTTGTTCTTGTTGTTGTTGTTGATGATGTTGTCCTTGTTGTTCTTGTTGTTCTTGTTCTTCTTGTTGCTCTTGTTGTTCTTGTTGTTCTTACTGTTCATGTTGTTCTTGTTGTTGTTGTTGATGATGTTGTCCTTGTTGTTCTTGTTGTTGTTGTCCTTGTTGTTCTTGTTGTGCTTGTTGTTCTTGTTGTTCTTGTTGTTCTTGTTGTTCTTGTTGATCTTGTTGATCTTGTTGTTCTTGTTGCACTTGTTGCTCTTGTTGCTCTTGTTGCTCTGGTTGTTGATGTTCTTGTTGTTAACGTTGTTGTTGTTCTTGCTGTTCTTGTTGTTCTTGTTGTTCTTGTTGATCTTGTTGTTCTTGTTGTTCATGTTGTCTTGTTGTCCTTGTTGTTCTAGTTGTTCTTGTTGTTCTTGTTGTTCTTGTTGTTCTTGTTGTTGTTGTTCTAGTTGTCCTTGTTGTTGTTGTTCTGGTTGTTCTAGTTGTCCTTGTTGTTGTTGTTCTGGTTGTTCTTGTTGTTCTTGTTGTTCCGGTTGTTCATGTTGTTGTTCTTGTTGTTGTTGTTGTTCTTATTTTTGTTGTTGTTGTTGTTGTTTTTCTTGCTGTTCTTGTTCTTGTTGTTCTTGTTGTTCGTGCTGGTCATGTTGTTCTTGTTGTTCTTGTTGTTGTTGTTATTGTTGTTGTTGTCCTTGTTGTTCTTGTTGTTCTTGTTGTTCTTGTTGTTCTTGTTGTTCATGTTGTTCTTGTTGTTCTTGTTGTTCTTGTTGTTCTTGTTGTTCTCGTTGTTCTTGTTCTTCTCGTTGTTCTTGTTGTTCTTGTTGCTCTTACTGTTCATGTTGTTCTTGTTGTTGTTGTTGATGATGTTGTCCTTGTTGTTCTTGTTGTTCTTGTTCTTCTTGTTGCTCTTGTTGTTCTTGTTGTTCTTACTGTTCATGTTGTTCTTGTTGTTGTTGTTGATGATGTTGTCCTTGTTCTTGTTGTTGTTGTCCTTGTTGTTCTTGTTGTGCTTGTTGTTCTTGTTGTTCTTGTTGTTCTTGTTGTTCTTGTTGATCTTGTTGATCTTGTTGTTCTTGTTGTTCTTGTTGCTCTTGTTGCTCTTGTTGCTCTTGTTGCTCTTGTTGCTCTTGTTGCTCTTGTCGTTCTTGTTGTTCTTGTTGTTCGTGTTGTTCTTGTTGTTCTTGTTGTTCTTGTTGTTCTTGTTGTTGTTCTTGTTGTTCTTGTTGTTGTTCTTGTTGTTCTTGTTGTTCTCGTTGTTCTCGTTGTTCTCGTTGTTCTCGTTGTTCTCGTTGTTCTCGTTGTTCTCGTTGATCTCGTTGATCTCGTTGTTCTCGTTGTTCTCGTTGTACTCGTTGTTCTCGTTGTTCTCGTTGTTCTCGTTGTTCTCGTTGTTCTCGTTGTTCTCGTTGTTCTCGTTGATCTCGTTGTTCTCGTTGTTCTTGTTGTTCTTGTTGTTCTTGTTGTTGTTGTTGTTCTTGTTGTTGTTCTAGTTGTTCTTGTTGTTGTTGTTCTGGTTTTTCTTGTCGTTCTTGTTGTTCCGGTTGTTCTTGTTGTTCTTGTTGTTCTTGTTGCTCTTGTTGTTCTTGTTGTTCATGTTGTTCTTGTTGTTCTTGTTGTTCTTGTTGTTCTTGTTGTTCTTGTTGTTCATGTTGTTCTTGTTGTTCTTCTTGTTGTTGTTCTAGTTGTTCTTGTTGTTGTTGTTCTGGCTGTTCTTGTTGTTCTTGTTGTTCCGGTTGTTCTTGTTGTTCTTGTTCTTGTTGTTCTTGTTTTTCTTGCTGTTCATGTTGTCTTGTTGTCCTTGTTGTTCTAGTTGTTCTTGTTGTTCTTGTTGTTCTTGTTGTTCTTGTTGTTCTTGTTGTTCTTGTTGTTGTTGTTCTAGTTGTCCTTGTTGTTGTTGTTCTGGTTGTTCTAGTTGTCCTTGTTGTTGTTGTTCTGGTTGTTCTTGTTGTTCTTGTTGTTCCGGTTGTTCATGTTGTTGTTCTTGTTGTTGTTGTTGTTCTTATTTTTGTTGTTGTTGTTTTTCTTGCTGTTCTTGTTCTTGTTGTTCTTGTTGTTCGTGCTGGTCATGTTGTTCTTGTTGTTCTTGTTGTTGTTGTTATTGTTGTTGTTGTTGTCCTTGTTGTTCTTGTTGTTCTTGTTGTTCTTGTTGTTCTTGTTGTTCTTGTTGTTCATGTTGTTCTTGTTGTTCTTGTTGTTCTTGTTGTTCTTGTTGTTCTTGTTGTTCTTGTTGTTATTGTTGTTCTTGTTGTTCTTATTGTTCTTGTTGTTCTTGTTGTTCTTATTGTTCTTGTTGTTCTTGTTGTTCTTGTTGTTCTTGTTGTTCTTGTTGTTCTTGTTGTTCTTGTTGTTCTTGTTGTTCTTGTTGTTCTTGTTGTTCTTGTTGTTCTTGTTGTTCTTGTTGTTCTTGTTGTTCTTGTTGTTCTTGTTGTTGTTGTTCTTGTTGTTCTTGTTGTTGTTGTTCTGGTTGTTCTTGTTGTTCTTGTTGTTCCGGTTGTTCTTGTTGTTCCGGTTGTTATTGTTGTTCTTGTTGTTCTTGTTGCTCTTGTTGTTCTTTTTGTTCTTGTTGTTCTTGTTGTTATTGTTGTTCTTGTTGTTCTTCTTGTTCCTGTTGTTCTTGTTGTTCTTGTTGTTCTTGTTGTTCTTGTTGTTCTTGTTGTTCTTGTTGTTCTTGTTGTTCTTATTGATCTTGTTGTTGTTCTTGTTGTTGTTGTTCTTGTTGTTCTTGTTGTTCTTGTTGTTCTTGTTGTTCTTGTTGTTCTTGTTGTTCTTGTTGTTCTTGTTGTTCTTGTTGTTCTTGTTGTTCTTGTTGTTCTTGTTCTTGTTGTTCTTGTTGTTCTTGTTGTTCTTGTTGTTCTTGTTGTTCTTGTTGTTCTTGTTGTTCTTGTTGTTCTTGTTGTTCTTGTTGTTCTTGTTGTTCTTGTTGTTCTTGTTGTTCTTGTTGTTCTTGTTGCTCTTGTTGTTCTTGTTGTTCTTGTTGTTCTTGTTGATCTTGTTGATCTTGTTGTTCTCATTATTCCCGTTGTTCTCGTTGTTCTCGTTGTTCTCGTTGTTATCGTTGTTCTCGTTGTTCTTGTTGTTCTTGTTGTTCTTTTTGTTCTTGTTGTTCTTGTTGTCCTTGCTGTTGTTGTTCCCGTTGTTCTTGATCTCGTTGTTCTTCTTCTTGTTGTTGTTCTTGTTGTTCTTGTTGTTCTTGCTGTTGTTGTTCCTGTTGTTCTTGTTCTTGTTGTTGTTCTTGTTGTTCTTGTTGTTCTTGTTGTTCTTGTTGATCTTGTTGATCTTGTTGTTCTTGTTGTTCTTGTTGCTCTTGTTGCTCTTGTTGCTCTTGTTGCTCTTGTTGCTCTTGTTGCTCTTGTCGTTCTTGTTGTTCTTGTTGTTCGTGTTGTTCTTGTTGTTCTTGTTGTTCTTGTTGTTCTTGTTGTTGTTCTTGTTGTTCTTGTTGTTGTTCTTGTTGTTCTTGTTGTTCTCGTTGTTCTCGTTGTTCTCGTTGTTCTCGTTGTTCTCGTTGTTCTCGTTGTTCTCGTTGATCTCGTTGATCTCGTTGTTCTCGTTGTTCTCGTTGTACTCGTTGTTCTCGTTGTTCTCGTTGTTCTCGTTGTTCTCGTTGTTCTCGTTGTTCTCGTTGTTCTCGTTGATCTCGTTGTTCTCGTTGTTCTTGTTGTTCTTGTTGTTCTTGTTGTTGTTGTTGTTCTTGTTGTTGTTCTAGTTGTTCTTGTTGTTGTTGTTCTGGTTTTTCTTGTCGTTCTTGTTGTTCCGGTTGTTCTTGTTGTTCTTGTTGTTCTTGTTGCTCTTGTTGTTCTTGTTGTTCATGTTGTTCTTGTTGTTCTTGTTGTTCTTGTTGTTCTTGTTGTTCTTGTTGTTCATGTTGTTCTTGTTGTTCTTCTTGTTGTTGTTCTAGTTGTTCTTGTTGTTGTTGTTCTGGCTGTTCTTGTTGTTCTTGTTGTTCCGGTTGTTCTTGTTGTTCTTGTTCTTGTTGTTCTTGTTTTTCTTGCTGTTCATGTTGTCTTGTTGTTGTTGTTCTAGTTGTCCTTGTTGTTGTTGTTCTGGTTGTTCTAGTTGTCCTTGTTCTTGTTGTTCATGTTGTTCTTGTTGTTCTTGTTGTTCTTGTTGTTCTTGTTGTTCTTGTTGTTATTGTTGTTCTTGTTGTTCTTATTGTTCTTGTTGTTCTTGTTGTTCTTATTGTTCTTGTTGTTCTTGTTGTTCTTGTTGTTCCTGTTGTTCTTGTTGTTCTTGTTGCTCTTGTTGCTCTTGTTGTTCTTGTTGTTCTTGTTGTGTTTGTTGTTCTTGTTGTTCTTGTTGCACTTGTTGCTCTTGTTGCTCTTGTTGCTCTGGTTGTTGATGTTCTTGTTGTTAACGTTGTTGTTGTTCTTGCTGTTCTTGTTGTTCTTGTTGTTCTTGTTGATCTTGTTGTTCTTGTTGTTCATGTTGTCTTGTTGTCCTTGTTGTTCTAGTTGTTCTTGTTGTTCTTGTTGTTCTTGTTGTTCTTGTTGTTGTTGTTCTAGTTGTCCTTGTTGTTGTTGTTCTGGTTGTTCTAGTTGTCCTTGTTGTTGTTGTTCTGGTTGTTCTTGTTGTTCTTGTTGTTCCGGTTGTTCATGTTGTTGTTCTTGTTGTTGTTGTTGTTCTTATTTTTGTTGTTGTTGTTGTTGTTTTTCTTGCTGTTCTTGTTCTTGTTGTTCTTGTTGTTCGTGCTGGTCATGTTGTTCTTGTTGTTCTTGTTGTTGTTGTTATTGTTGTTGTTGTCCTTGTTGTTCTTGTTGTTCTTGTTGTTCTTGTTGTTCTTGTTGTTCTTGTTGTTCATGTTGTTCTTGTTGTTCTTGTTGTTCTTGTTGTTCTTGTTGTTCTTGTTGTTCTCGTTGTTCTTGTTCTTCTCGTTGTTCTTGTTGTTCTTGTTGCTCTTACTGTTCATGTTGTTCTTGTTGTTGTTGTTGATGATGTTGTCCTTGTTGTTCTTGTTGTTCTTGTTCTTCTTGTTGCTCTTGTTGTTCTTGTTGTTCTTACTGTTCATGTTGTTCTTGTTGTTGTTGTTGATGATGTTGTCCTTGTTCTTGTTGTTGTTGTCCTTGTTGTTCTTGTTGTGCTTGTTGTTGTTGTTGTTCTTGTTGTTGTTCTAGTTGTTCTTGTTGTTGTTGTTCTGGTTTTTCTTGTCGTTCTTGTTGTTCCGGTTGTTCTTGTTGTTCTTGTTGTTCTTGTTGCTCTTGTTGTTCTTGTTGTTCATGTTGTTCTTGTTGTTCTTGTTGTTCTTGTTGTTCTTGTTGTTCTTGTTGTTCTTGTTGTTCTTGTTGTTCATGTTGTTCTTGTTGTTCTTCTTGTTGTTGTTCTAGTTGTTCTTGTTGTTGTTGTTCTGGCTGTTCTTGTTGTTCTTGTTGTTCCGGTTGTTCTTGTTGTTCTTGTTCTTGTTGTTCTTGTTTTTCTTGCTGTTCATGTTGTCTTGTTGTCCTTGTTGTTCTAGTTGTTCTTGTTGTTCTTGTTGTTCTTGTTGTTCTTGTTGTTGTTGTTCTAGTTGTCCTTGTTGTTGTTGTTCTGGTTGTTCTAGTTGTCCTTGTTGTTGTTGTTCTGGTTGTTCTTGTTGTTCTTGTTGTTCCGGTTGTTCATGTTGTTGTTCTTGTTGTTGTTGTTGTTCTTATTTTTGTTGTTGTTGTTGTTGTTTTTCTTGCTGTTCTTGATCTTGTTGTTCTTGTTGTTCGTGCTGGTCATGTTGTTCTTGTTGTTCTTGTTGTTGTTGTTATTGTTGTTGTTGTTGTCCTTGTTGTTCTTGTTGTTCTTGTTGTTCTTGTTGTTCTTGTTGTTCATGTTGTTCTTGTTGTTCTTGTTGTTCTTGTTGTTCTTGTTGTTCTTGTTGTTCTTGTTGTTATTGTTGTTCTTGTTGTTCTTATTGTTCTTGTTGTTCTTGTTGTTCTTATTGTTCTTGTTGTTCTTGTTGTTCTTGTTGTTCTTGTTGTTCTTGTTGTTCTTGTTGTTCTTGTTGTTCTTGTTGTTCTTGTTGTTCTTGTTGTTCTTGTTGTTCTTGTTGTTCTTGTTGTTCTTGTTGTTCTTGTTGTTCTTGTTGTTGTTGTTCTTGTTGTTCTTGTTGTTGTTGTTCTGGTTGTTCTTGTTGTTCTTGTTGTTCCGGTTGTTCTTGTTGTTCCGGTTGTTATTGTTGTTCTTGTTGTTCTTGTTGCTCTTGTTGTTCTTTTTGTTCTTGTTGTTCTTGTTGTTATTGTTGTTCTTGTTGTTCTTCTTGTTCCTGTTGTTCTTGTTGTTCTTGTTGTTCTTGTTGTTCTTGTTGTTCTTGTTGTTCTTATTGATCTTGTTGTTGTTCTTGTTGTTGTTGTTCTTGTTGTTCTTGTTGTTCTTGTTGTTATGGTGGTTCTTGTTGTTCTTGTTGTTCTTGTTGTTCTTGTTGTTCTTGTTGTTCTTGTTGTTCTTGTTGTTCTTGTTGTTCTTGTTGTTCTTGTTGTTCTTGTTCTTGTTGTTCTTGTTGTTCTTGTTGTTCTTGTTGTTCTTGTTGTTCTTGTTGTTCTTGTTGTTCTTGTTGTTCTTGTTGTTCTTGTTGTTCTTGTTGTTCTTGTTGTTCTTGTTGTTCTTGTTGCTCTTGTTGTTCTTGTTGTTCTTGTTGTTCTTGTTGATCTTGTTGATCTTGTTGTTCTCATTATTCCCGTTGTTCTCGTTGTTCTCGTTGTTCTCGTTGTTATCGTTGTTCTCGTTGTTCTTGTTGTTCTTGTTGTTCTTTTTGTTCTTGTTGTTCTTGTTGTCCTTGCTGTTGTTGTTCCCGTTGTTCTTGATCTCGTTGTTCTTCTTCTTGTTGTTGTTCTTGTTGTTCTTGTTGTTCTTGCTGTTGTTGTTCCTGTTGTTCTTGTTGTTGTTCTTGATGATGTTGTGCTTTTTGTTCTTGTTGTTCTTGTTGATCTTGTTGATCTTGTTGTCCTTGTTGTTCTTGTTGTTGTTCTTGTTGTTCTTGTTGTTGTCCTTGTTCTTCTTGTTGTTCTTGTTGTTCTCGTTGTTCTCGTTGTTCTCGTTGTTCTTGTTGTTCTTGTTGTTGTTCTTGTTGTTGTTCTTGTTGTTCTTGTTGTTGTTCTTGTTGTTCTTGTTGTTCTTGTTGTTCTCGTTGTTCTCGTTGTTCTCGTTGTTCTCGTTGTCCTCGTTGTCCTCGTTGTTCTCGTTGTTCTCGTTGTTCTCGTTGTCCTCGTTGTTCTCGTTGTTCTCGTTCTTCTCGTTGGTCTCGCTGTTCTCGTTGTTCTCGTTGTTCTTGTTGTTCTTGTTGTTCTTGTTGTTCTTGTTGTTCTTGTTGTTCTTGTTGTTCTTGTTGTTCTTGTTGTTCTTGTTGTTCTTGTTGTTCTCGTTGTTCTTGTTCTTCTCGTTGTTCTTGTTGTTCTTGTTGCTCTTACTGTTCATGTTGTTCTTGTTGTTGTTGTTGATGATGTTGTCCTTGTTGTTCTTGTTGTTCTTGTTCTTCTTGTTGCTCTTGTTGTTCTTGTTGTTCTTACTGTTCATGTTGTTCTTGTTGTTGTTGTTGATGATGTTGTCCTTGTTGTTCTTGTTGTTGTTGTCCTTGTTGTTCTTGTTGTGCTTGTTGTTCTTGTTGTTCTTGTTGTTCTTGTTGTTCTTGTTGATCTTGTTGATCTTGTTGTTCTTGTTGCACTTGTTGCTCTTGTTGCTCTTGTTGCTCTGGTTGTTGATGTTCTTGTTGTTAACGTTGTTGTTGTTCTTGCTGTTCTTGTTGTTCTTGTTGTTCTTGTTGATCTTGTTGTTCTTGTTGTTCATGTTGTCTTGTTGTCCTTGTTGTTCTTGTTGTTCTTGTTCTTCTTGTTGCTCTTGTTGTTCTTGTTGTTCTTACTGTTCATGTTGTTCTTGTTGTTGTTGTTGATGATGTTGTCCTTGTTGTTCTTGTTGTTGTTGTCCTTGTTGTTCTTGTTGTGCTTGTTGTTCTTGTTGTTCTTGTTGTTCTTGTTGTTCTTGTTGATCTTGTTGATCTTGTTGTTCTTGTTGCACTTGTTGCTCTTGTTGCTCTTGTTGCTCTGGTTGTTGATGTTCTTGTTGTTAACGTTGTTGTTGTTCTTGCTGTTCTTGTTGTTCTTGTTGTTCTTGTTGTTCTTGTTGTTCTTGTTGTTGTTGTTCTAGTTGTCCTTGTTGTTGTTGTTCTGGTTGTTCTAGTTGTCCTTGTTGTTGTTGTTCTGGTTGTTCTTGTTGTTCTTGTTGTTCCGGTTGTTCATGTTGTTGTTCTTGTTGTTGTTGTTGTTCTTATTTTTGTTGTTGTTGTTGTTGTTTTTCTTGCTGTTCTTGTTCTTGTTGTTCTTGTTGTTCGTGCTGGTCATGTTGTTCTTGTTGTTCTTGTTGTTGTTGTTATTGTTGTTGTTGTCCTTGTTGTTCTTGTTGTTCTTGTTGTTCTTGTTGTTCTTGTTGTTCTTGTTGTTCATGTTGTTCTTGTTGTTCTTGTTGTTCTTGTTGTTCTTGTTGTTCTCGTTGTTCTTGTTCTTCTCGTTGTTCTTGTTGTTCTTGTTGCTCTTACTGTTCATGTTGTTCTTGTTGTTGTTGTTGACGATGTTGTCCTTGTTGTTCTTGTTGTTCTTGTTCTTCTTGTTGCTCTTGTTGTTCTTGTTGTTCTTACTGTTCATGTTGTTCTTGTTGTTGTTGTTGATGATGTTGTCCTTGTTCTTGTTGTTGTTGTCCTTGTTGTTCTTGTTGTGCTTGTTGTTCTTGTTGTTCTTGTTGTTCTTGTTGTTCTTGTTGATCTTGTTGATCTTGTTGTTCTTGTTGTTCTTGTTGCTCTTGTTGCTCTTGTTGCTCTTGTTGCTCTTGTTGCTCTTGTTGCTCTTGTCGTTCTTGTTGTTCTTGTTGTTCGTGTTGTTCTTGTTGTTCTTGTTGTTCTTGTTGTTCTTGTTGTTGTTCTTGTTGTTCTTGTTGTTGTTCTTGTTGTTCTTGTTGTTCTCGTTGTTCTCGTTGTTCTCGTTGTTCTCGTTGTTCTCGTTGTTCTCGTTGTTCTCGTTGATCTCGTTGATCTCGTTGTTCTCGTTGTTCTCGTTGTACTCGTTGTTCTCGTTGTTCTCGTTGTTCTCGTTGTTCTCGTTGTTCTCGTTGTTCTCGTTGTTCTCGTTGATCTCGTTGTTCTCGTTGTTCTTGTTGTTCTTGTTGTTCTTGTTGTTGTTGTTGTTCTTGTTGTTGTTCTAGTTGTTCTTGTTGTTGTTGTTCTGGTTTTTCTTGTCGTTCTTGTTGTTCCGGTTGTTCTTGTTGTTCTTGTTGTTCTTGTTGCTCTTGTTGTTCTTGTTGTTCATGTTGTTCTTGTTGTTCTTGTTGTTCTTGTTGTTCTTGTTGTTCTTGTTGTTCATGTTGTTCTTGTTGTTCTTCTTGTTGTTGTTCTAGTTGTTCTTGTTGTTGTTGTTCTGGCTGTTCTTGTTGTTCTTGTTGTTCCGGTTGTTCTTGTTGTTCTTGTTCTTGTTGTTCTTGTTTTTCTTGCTGTTCATGTTGTCTTGTTGTCCTTGTTGTTCTAGTTGTTCTTGTTGTTCTTGTTGTTCTTGTTGTTCTTGTTGTTCTTGTTGTTCTTGTTGTTGTTGTTCTAGTTGTCCTTGTTGTTGTTGTTCTGGTTGTTCTAGTTGTCCTTGTTGTTGTTGTTCTGGTTGTTCTTGTTGTTCTTGTTGTTCCGGTTGTTCATGTTGTTGTTCTTGTTGTTGTTGTTGTTCTTATTTTTGTTGTTGTTGTTGTTGTTTTTCTTGCTGTTCTTGTTCTTGTTGTTCTTGTTGTTCGTGCTGGTCATGTTGTTCTTGTTGTTCTTGTTGTTGTTGTTATTGTTGTTGTTGTTGTCCTTGTTGTTCTTGTTGTTCTTGTTGTTCTTGTTGTTCTTGTTGTTCTTGTTGTTCATGTTGTTCTTGTTGTTCTTGTTGTTCTTGTTGTTCTTGTTGTTCTTGTTGTTCTTGTTGTTATTGTTGTTCTTGTTGTTCTTATTGTTCTTGTTGTTCTTGTTGTTCTTATTGTTCTTGTTGTTCTTGTTGTTCTTGTTGTTCTTGTTGTTCTTGTTGTTCTTGTTGTTCTTGTTGTTCTTGTTGTTCTTGTTGTTCTTGTTGTTCTTGTTGTTCTTGTTGTTCTTGTTGTTCTTGTTGTTCTTGTTGTTCTTGTTGTTGTTGTTCTTGTTGTTCTTGTTGTTGTTGTTCTGGTTGTTCTTGTTGTTCTTGTTGTTCCGGTTGTTCTTGTTGTTCCGGTTGTTATTGTTGTTCTTGTTGTTCTTGTTGCTCTTGTTGTTCTTTTTGTTCTTGTTGTTCTTGTTGTTATTGTTGTTCTTGTTGTTCTTCTTGTTCCTGTTGTTCTTGTTGTTCTTGTTGTTCTTGTTGTTCTTGTTGTTCTTGTTGTTCTTATTGATCTTGTTGTTGTTCTTGTTGTTGTTGTTCTTGTTGTTCTTGTTGTTCTTGTTGTTCTTGTTGTTCTTGTTGTTCTTGTTGTTCTTGTTGTTCTTGTTGTTCTTGTTGTTCTTGTTGTTCTTGTTGTTCTTGTTCTTGTTGTTCTTGTTGTTCTTGTTGTTCTTGTTGTTCTTGTTGTTCTTGTTGTTCTTGTTGTTCTTGTTGTTCTTGTTGTTCTTGTTGTTCTTGTTGTTCTTGTTGTTCTTGTTGTTCTTGTTGTTCTTGTTGCTCTTGTTGTTCTTGTTGTTCTTGTTGTTCTTGTTGTTCTTGTTGTTCTTGTTGATCTTGTTGATCTTGTTGTTCTCATTATTCCCGTTGTTCTCGTTGTTCTCGTTGTTCTCGTTGTTATCGTTGTTCTCGTTGTTCTTGTTGTTCTTGTTGTTCTTTTTGTTCTTGTTGTTCTTGTTGTCCTTGCTGTTGTTGTTCCCGTTGTTCTTGATCTCGTTGTTCTTCTTCTTGTTGTTGTTCTTGTTGTTCTTGTTGTTCTTGCTGTTGTTGTTCCTGTTGTTCTTGTTCTTGTTGTTGTTCTTGTTGTTCTTGTTGTTCTTGTTGTTCTTGTTGATCTTGTTGATCTTGTTGTTCTTGTTGTTCTTGTTGCTCTTGTTGCTCTTGTTGCTCTTGTTGCTCTTGTTGCTCTTGTTGCTCTTGTCGTTCTTGTTGTTCTTGTTGTTCGTGTTGTTCTTGTTGTTCTTGTTGTTCTTGTTGTTCTTGTTGTTGTTCTTGTTGTTCTTGTTGTTGTTCTTGTTGTTCTTGTTGTTCTCGTTGTTCTCGTTGTTCTCGTTGTTCTCGTTGTTCTCGTTGTTCTCGTTGTTCTCGTTGATCTCGTTGATCTCGTTGTTCTCGTTGTTCTCGTTGTACTCGTTGTTCTCGTTGTTCTCGTTGTTCTCGTTGTTCTGGTTGTTCTCGTTGTTCTCGTTGTTCTCGTTGATCTCGTTGTTCTCGTTGTTCTTGTTGTTCTTGTTGTTCTTGTTGTTGTTGTTGTTCTTGTTGTTGTTCTAGTTGTTCTTGTTGTTGTTGTTCTGGTTTTTCTTGTCGTTCTTGTTGTTCCGGTTGTTCTTGTTGTTCTTGTTGTTCTTGTTGCTCTTGTTGTTCTTGTTGTTCATGTTGTTCTTGTTGTTCTTGTTGTTCTTGTTGTTCTTGTTGTTCTTGTTGTTCATGTTGTTCTTGTTGTTCTTCTTGTTGTTGTTCTAGTTGTTCTTGTTGTTGTTGTTCTGGCTGTTCTTGTTGTTCTTGTTGTTCCGGTTGTTCTTGTTGTTCTTGTTCTTGTTGTTCTTGTTTTTCTTGCTGTTCATGTTGTCTTGTTGTTGTTGTTCTAGTTGTCCTTGTTGTTGTTGTTCTGGTTGTACTAGTTGTCCTTGTTCTTGTTGTTCATGTTGTTCTTGTTGTTCTTGTTGTTCTTGTTGTTCTTGTTGTTCTTGTTGTTATTGTTGTTCTTGTTGTTCTTATTGTTCTTGTTGTTCTTGTTGTTCTTATTGTTCTTGTTGTTCTTATTGTTCTTGTTGTTCTTGTTGTTCTTGTTGTTCTTGTTGTTCTTGTTGTTCTTGTTGTTCTTGTTGTTCTTGTTGTTCTTGTTGTTCGTGTTGTTCTTGTTGTTCTTGTTGTTCTTGTTGTTCTTGTTGTTGTTCTTGTTGTTCTTGTTGTTGTTCATGTTGTTCTTGTTGTTCTCGTTGTTCTCGTTGTTCTCGTTGTTCTCGTTGTTCTCGTTGTTCTCGTTGTTCTCGTTGTTCTCGTTGATCTCGTTGATCTCGTTGTTCTCGTTGTTCTCGTTGTACTCGTTGTACTCGTTGTTCTCGTTGTTCTCGTTGTTCTCGTTGTTCTCGTTGTTCTCGTTGTTCTCGTTGTTCTCGTTGTTCTCGTTGATCTCGTTGTTCTCGTTGTTCTTGTTGTTCTTGTTGTTCTTGTTGTTGTTGTTGTTCTTGTTGTTGTTGTTGTTGTTCCTGTTGTTCTTGTTGTTCTTGTTGCTCTTGTTGCTCTTGTTGTTCTTGTTGTTCTTGTTGTGTTTGTTGTTCTTGTTGTTCTTGTTGCACTTGTTGCTCTTGTTGCTCTTGTTGCTCTGGTTGTTGATGTTCTTGTTGTTAACGTTGTTGTTGTTCTTGCTGTTCTTGTTGTTCTTGTTGTTCTTGTTGATCTTGTTGTTCTTGTTGTTCATGTTGTCTTGTTGTCCTTGTTGTTCTAGTTGTTCTTGTTGTTCTTGTTGTTCTTGTTGTTCTTGTTGTTGTTGTTCTAGTTGTCCTTGTTGTTGTTGTTCTGGTTGTTCTAGTTGTCCTTGTTGTTGTTGTTCTGGTTGTTCTTGTTGTTCTTGTTGTTCCGGTTGTTCATGTTGTTGTTCTTGTTGTTGTTGTTGTTCTTATTTTTGTTGTTGTTGTTGTTGTTTTTCTTGCTGTTCTTGTTCTTGTTGTTCTTGTTGTTCGTGCTGGTCATGTTGTTCTTGTTGTTCTTGTTGTTGTTGTTATTGTTGTTGTTGTCCTTGTTGTTCTTGTTGTTCTTGTTGTTCTTGTTGTTCTTGTTGTTCTTGTTGTTCATGTTGTTCTTGTTGTTCTTGTTGTTCTTGTTGTTCTTGTTGTTCTCGTTGTTCTTGTTCTTCTCGTTGTTCTTGTTGTTCTTGTTGCTCTTACTGTTCATGTTGTTCTTGTTGTTGTTGTTGATGATGTTGTCCTTGTTGTTCTTGTTGTTCTTGTTCTTCTTGTTGCTCTTGTTGTTCTTGTTGTTCTTACTGTTCATGTTGTTCTTGTTGTTGTTGTTGATGATGTTGTCCTTGTTCTTGTTGTTGTTGTCCTTGTTGTTCTTGTTGTGCTTGTTGTTCTTGTTGTTCTTGTTGTTCTTGTTGTTCTTGTTGATCTTGTTGATCTTGTTGTTCTTGTTGTTCTTGTTGCTCTTGTTGCTCTTGTTGCTCTTGTTGCTCTTGTTGCTCTTGTTGCTCTTGTCGTTCTTGTTGTTCTTGTTGTTCGTGTTGTTCTTGTTGTTCTTGTTGTTCTTGTTGTTCTTGTTGTTGTTCTTGTTGTTCTTGTTGTTGTTCTTGTTGTTCTTGTTGTTCTCGTTGTTCTCGTTGTTCTCGTTGTTCTCGTTGTTCTCGTTGTTCTCGTTGTTCTCGTTGATCTCGTTGATCTCGTTGTTCTCGTTGTTCTCGTTGTACTCGTTGTTCTCGTTGTTCTCGTTGTTCTCGTTGTTCTCGTTGTTCTCGTTGTTCTCGTTGTTCTCGTTGATCTCGTTGTTCTCGTTGTTCTTGTTGTTCTTGTTGTTCTTGTTGTTGTTGTTGTTCTTGTTGTTGTTCTAGTTGTTCTTGTTGTTGTTGTTCTGGTTTTTCTTGTCGTTCTTGTTGTTCCGGTTGTTCTTGTTGTTCTTGTTGTTCTTGTTGCTCTTGTTGTTCTTGTTGTTCATGTTGTTCTTGTTGTTCTTGTTGTTCTTGTTGTTCTTGTTGTTCTTGTTGTTCTTGTTGTTCTTGTTGTTCATGTTGTTCTTGTTGTTCTTCTTGTTGTTGTTCTAGTTGTTCTTGTTGTTGTTGTTCTGGCTGTTCTTGTTGTTCTTGTTGTTCCGGTTGTTCTTGTTGTTCTTGTTCTTGTTGTTCTTGTTTTTCTTGCTGTTCATGTTGTCTTGTTGTCCTTGTTGTTCTAGTTGTTCTTGTTGTTCTTGTTGTTCTTGTTGTTCTTGTTGTCGTTGTTCTAGTTGTCCTTGTTGTTGTTGTTCTGGTTGTTCTAGTTGTCCTTGTTGTTGTTGTTCTGGTTGTTCTTGTTGTTCTTGTTGTTCCGGTTGTTCATGTTGTTGTTCTTGTTGTTGTTGTTGTTCTTGTTGTTGTTGTTGTTCTTATTTTTGTTGTTGTTGTTGTTGTTTTTCTTGCTGTTCTTGTTCTTGTTGTTCTTGATGTTCGTGCTGGTCATGTTGTTCTTGTTGTTCTTGTTGTTGTTGTTATTGTTGTTGTTGTTGTCCTTGTTGTTCTTGTTGTTCTTGTTGTTCTTGTTGTTCTTGTTGTTCATGTTGTTCTTGTTGTTCTTGTTGTTCTTGTTGTTCTTGTTGTTCTTGTTGTTCTTGTTGTTATTGTTGTTCTTGTTGTTCTTATTGTTCTTGTTGTTCTTGTTGTTCTTATTGTTCTTGTTGTTCTTGTTGTTCTTGTTGTTCTTGTTGTTCTTGTTGTTCTTGTTGTTCTTGTTGTTCTTGTTGTTCTTGTTGTTCTTGTTGTTCTTGTTGTTCTTGTTGTTCTTGTTGTTCTTGTTGTTCTTGTTGTTCTTGTTGTTGTTGTTCTTGTTGTTCTTGTTGTTGTTGTTCTGGTTGTTCTTGTTGTTCTTGTTGTTCCGGTTGTTCTTGTTGTTCCGGTTGTTATTGTTGTTCTTGTTGTTCTTGTTGCTCTTGTTGTTCTTTTTGTTCTTGTTGTTCTTGTTGTTATTGTTGTTCTTGTTGTTCTTCTTGTTCCTGTTGTTCTTGTTGTTCTTGTTGTTCTTGTTGTTCTTGTTGTTCTTGTTGTTCTTATTGATCTTGTTGTTGTTCTTGTTGTTGTTGTTCTTGTTGTTCTTGTTGTTCTTGTTGTTCTTGTTGTTCTTGTTGTTCTTGTTGTTCTTGTTGTTCTTGTTGTTCTTGTTGTTCTTGTTGTTCTTGTTGTTCTTGTTGTTCTTGTTCTTGTTGTTCTTGTTGTTCTTGTTGTTCTTGTTGTTCTTGTTGTTCTTGTTGTTCTTGTTGTTCTTGTTGTTCTTGTTGTTCTTGTTGTTCTTGTTGTTCTTGTTGTTCTTGTTGCTCTTGTTGTTCTTGTTGTTCTTGTTGTTCTTGTTGATCTTGTTGATCTTGTTGTTCTCATTATTCCCGTTGTTCTCGTTGTTCTCGTTGTTCTCGTTGTTATCGTTGTTCTCGTTGTTCTTGTTGTTCTTGTTGTTCTTTTTGTTCTTGTTTTTCTTGTTGTCCTTGCTGTTGTTGTTCCCGTTGTTCTTGATCTCGTTGTTCTTCTTCTTGTTGTTGTTCTTGTTGTTCTTGTTGTTCTTGCTGTTGTTGTTCCTGTTGTTCTTGTTCTTGTTGTTGTTCTTGTTGTTCTTGTTGTTCTTGTTGTTCTTGTTGATCTTGTTGATCTTGTTGTTCTTGTTGTTCTTGTTGCTCTTGTTGCTCTTGTTGCTCTTGTTGCTCTTGTTGCTCTTGTTGCTCTTGTCGTTCTTGTTGTTCTTGTTGTTCGTGTTGTTCTTGTTGTTCTTGTTGTTCTTGTTGTTCTTGTTGTTGTTCTTGTTGTTCTTGTTGTTGTTCTTGTTGTTCTTGTTGTTCTCGTTGTTCTCGTTGTTCTCGTTGTTCTCGTTGTTCTCGTTGTTCTCGTTGATCTCGTTGATCTCGTTGTTCTCGTTGTTCTCGTTGTACTCGTTGTTCTCGTTGTTCTCGTTGTTCTCGTTGTTCTCGTTGTTCTCGTTGTTCTCGTTGATCTCGTTGTTCTCGTTGTTCTTGTTGTTCTTGTTGTTCTTGTTGTTGTTGTTGTTCTTGTTGTTGTTCTAGTTGTTCTTGTTGTTGTTGTTCTGGTTTTTCTTGTCGTTCTTGTTGTTCCGGTTGTTCTTGTTGTTCTTGTTGTTCTTGTTGCTCTTGTTGTTCTTGTTGTTCATGTTGTTCTTGTTGTTCTTGTTGTTCTTGTTGTTCTTGTTGTTCTTGTTGTTCATGTTGTTCTTGTTGTTCTTCTTGTTGTTGTTCTAGTTGTTCTTGTTGTTGTTGTTCTGGCTGTTCTTGTTGTTCTTGTTGTTCCGGTTGTTCTTGTTGTTCTTGTTCTTGTTGTTCTTGTTTTTCTTGCTGTTCATGTTGTCTTGTTGTTGTTGTTCTAGTTGTCCTTGTTGTTGTTGTTCTGGTTGTTCTAGTTGTCCTTGTTCTTGTTGTTCATGTTGTTCTTGTTGTTCTTGTTGTTCTTGTTGTTCTTGTTGTTCTTGTTGTTATTGTTGTTCTTGTTGTTCTTATTGTTCTTGTTGTTCTTGTTGTTCTTATTGTTCTTGTTGTTCTTGTTGTTCTTGTTGTTCTTGTTGTTCTTGTTGTTCTTGTTGTTCTTGTTGTTCTTGTTGTTCTTGTTGTTCTTGTTGTTCTTGTTGTTCTTGTTGTTCTTGTTGTTCTTGTTGTTCTTGTTGTTGTTGTTCTTGTTGTTCTTGTTGTTGTTGTTGTTGTTGTTGTTGTTGTTGTTGTTCTTGTTGTTGTTGTTCTTGCTGTTCTTGTTCTTGTTGCTCTTGTTGTTCTTGTTGTTCTTGTTGTTCTTGTTGTTGTTGTTCTTGTTGTTGTTGATCTTGTTGTTCTTGTTGTTCATGTTGTTCTTGTTGTTCTTGTTGTTCCTGTTGATCTAGTTGCTCTTGTTGTTCCTGTTGTTCCTGTTGTTCCTGTTGTTCCTGTTGTTCCTGTTGTTCCTGTTGTTCCTGTTGTTCTTGTTGTTCTTATTGTTCTTGTTGTTCTTGTTGTTCTTGTTGCTCTCGTCGTTGTTGTTCCCGTTGTTCTTGTTTTTGTTGTTCCCGTTGTTCTTGTTCTTGTTGTTGTTGTTGTTGTTCTTGTTGTTCTTGTTGTCCTCGTTGTTCTCGTTGTTCTCGTTCTTCTCGTTGGTCTCGCTGTTCTCGTTGTTCTCGTTGTTCTTGTTGTTCTTGTTGTTCTTGTTGTTCTTGTTGTTCTTGTTGTTCTTGTTGTTCTTGTTGTTCTTGTTGTTCTTGTTGTTCTTGTTGTTCTTGTTGTTCTTGTTGTTCTCGTTGTTCTTGTTCTTCTCGTTGTTCTTGTTGTTCTTGTTGCTCTTACTGTTCATGTTGTTCTTGTTGTTGTTGTTGATGATGTTGTCCTTGTTGTTCTTGTTGTTCTTGTTCTTCTTGTTGCTCTTGTTGTTCTTGTTGTTCTTACTGTTCATGTTGTTCTTGTTGTTGTAGTTGATGATGTTGTCCTTGTTGTTCTTGTTGTTGCTGTCCTTGTTGTTCTTGTTGTGCTTGTTGTTCTTGTTGTTCTTGTTGTTCTTGTTGTTCTTGTTGATCTTGTTGATCTTGTTGTTCTTGTTGTTCTTGTTGCTCTTGTTGCTCTTGTTGCTCTTGTTGCTCTTGTTGCTCTTGTTGCTCTTGTCGTTCTTGTTGTTCTTGTTGTTCGTGTTGTTCTTGTTGTTCTTGTTGTTCTTGTTGTTCTTGTTGTTGTTCTTGTTGTTCTTGTTGTTGTTCATGTTGTTCTTGTTGTTCTCGTTGTTCTCGTTGTTCTCGTTGTTCTCGTTGTTCTCGTTGTTCTCGTTGATCTCGTTGATCTCGTTGTGCTCGTTGTTCTCGTTGTACTCGTTGTTCTCGTTGTTCTCGTTGTTCTCGTTGTTCTCGTTGTTCTCGTTGTTCTCGTTGATCTCGTTGTTCTCGTTGTTCTTGTTGTTCTTGTTGTTCTTGTTGTTGTTGTTGTTCTTGTTGTTGTTGTTGTTGTTCCTGTTGTTCTTGTTGTTCTTGTTGCTCTTGTTGCTCTTGTTGTTCTTGTTGTTCTTGTTGTGCTTGTTGTTCTTGTTGTTCTTGTTGCACTTGTTGCTCTTGTTGCTCTTGTTGCTCTGGTTGTTGATGTTCTTGTTGTTAACGTTGTTGTTGTTCTTGCTGTTCTTGTTGTTCTTGTTGTTCTTGTTGATCTTGTTGTTCTTGTTGCTCTCGTTGCTGTTGTAGTTCTTGTTGTTCTGGTTGTTGTTGTTCTTGTTGTTCTTCTTGTTCTTGTTCTAGTTGTTCTTGTTGTTGTTGTTCTGGTTTTTCTTGTCGTTCTTGTTGTTCCGGTTGTTCTTGTTGTTCTTGTTGTTCTTGTTGCTCTTGTTGTTCTTGTTGTTCATGTTGTTCTTGTTGTTCTTGTTGTTCTTGTTGTTCTTGTTGTTCTTGTTGTTCATGTTGTCTTGTTGTCCTTGTTGTTCTAGTTGTTCTTGTTGTTCTTGTTGTTCTTGTTGTTCTTCTTGTTGTTGTTCTAGTTGTCCTTGTTGTTGTTGTTCTGGTTGTTCTAGTTGTCCTTGTTGTTGTTGTTCTGGTTGTTCTTGTTGTTCTTGTTGTTCCGGTTGTTCATGTTGTTGTTCTTGTTGTTGTTGTTGTTCTTATTCTTGTTGTTGTTGTTGTTGTTTTTCTTGCTGTTCTTGTTCTTGTTGTTCTTGTTGTTCGTGCTGGTCATGTTGTTCTTGTTGTTCTTGTTGTTGTTGTTATTGTTGTTGTTGTTGTCCTTGTTGTTCTTGTTGTTCTTGTTGTTCTTGTTGTTCTTGTTGTTCTTGTTGTTCATGTTGTTCTTGTTGTTCTTGTTGTTCTTGTTGTTCTTGTTGTTCTTGTTGTTCTCGTTGTTCTTGTTCTTCTCGTTGTTCTTGTTGTTCTTGTTGCTCTTACTGTTCATGTTGTTCTTGTTGTTGTTGTTGATGATGTTGTCCTTGTTGTTCTTGTTGTTCTTGTTCTTCTTGTTGCTCTTGTTGTTCTTGTTGTTCTTACTGATCATGTTGTTCTTGTTGTTGTTGTTGATGATGTTGTCCTTGTTGTTCTTGTTGTTGTTGTCCTTGTTGTTCTTGTTGTGCTTGTTGTTCTTGTTGTTCTTGTTGTTCTTGTTGTTCTTGTTGATCTTGTTGATCTTGTTGTTCTTGTTGTTCTTGTTGCTCTTGTTGCTCTTGTTGCTCTTGTTGCTCTTGTTGCTCTTGTTGCTCTTGTCGTTCTTGTTGTTCTTGTTGTTCGTGTTGTTCTTGTTGTTCTTGTTGTTCTTGTTGTTCTTGTTGTTGTTCTTGTTGTTCTTGTTGTTGTTCTTGTTGTTCTTGTTGTTCTCGTTGTTCTCGTTGTTCTCGTTGTTCTCGTTGTTCTCGTTGTTCTCGTTGTTCTCGTTGATCTCGTTGATCTCGTTGTTCTCGTTGTTCTCGTTGTACTCGTTGTTCTCGTTGTTCTCGTTGTTCTCGTTGTTCTCGTTGTTCTCGTTGTTCTCGTTGATCTCGTTGTTCTCGTTGTTCTTGTTGTTCTTGTTGTTCTTGTTGTTGTTGTTGTTCTTGTTGTTGTTCTAGTTGTTCTTGTTGTTGTTGTTCTGGTTTTTCTTGTCGTTCTTGTTGTTCCGGTTGTTCTTGTTGTTCTTGTTGTTCTTGTTGCTCTTGTTGTTCTTGTTGTTCATGTTGTTCTTGTTGTTCTTGTTGTCCTTGTTGTTCTAGTTGTTCTTGTTGTTCTTGTTGTTCTTGTTGTTCTTGTTGTTCTTGTTGTTCTTGTTGTTCTTGTTGTTCTTGTTGTTCTTGTTGTTCTTGTTGTTCTTGTTGTTCTTGTTGATCTTGTTGATCTTGTTGTTCTCATTGTTCCCGTTGTTCTCGTTGATCTCGTTGTTCTCGTTGTTATCGTTGTTATCGTTGTTCTCGTTGTTCTTGTTGTTCTTGTTGTTCTTTTTGTTCTTGTTGTTCTTGTTGTTCTTGTTGTTCTTGTTGTTCTTGTTGTTGTTGTTCTTGTTGTTCTTGTTGTTGTTGTTCTGGTTGTTCTTGTTGTTCTTGTTGTTCCGGTTGTTCTTGTTGTTCCGGTTGTTATTGTTGTTCTTGTTGTTCTTGTTGTTCTTGTTGTTCTTGTTGTTCTTGTTGTTATTGTTGTTCTTGTTGTTCTTATTGTTCTTGTTGTTCTTGTTGTTCTTATTGTTCTTGTTGTTCTTGTTGTTCTTGTTGTTCTTGTTGTTCTTGTTGTTCTTGTTGTTCTTGTTGTTCTTGTGGTTCTTGTTGTTCTTGTTGTTCTTGTTGTTCTTGTTGTTCTTGTTGTTCTTGTTGTTCTTGTTGTTCTTGTTGTTCTTGTTGTTGTTGTTCTTGTTGTTCTTGTTGTTGTTGTTCTGGTTGTTCTTGTTGTTCTTGTTGTTCCGGTTGTTCTTGTTGTTCCGGTTGTTATTGTTGTTCTTGTTGTTCTTGTTGCTCTTGTTGTTCTTTTTGTTCTTGTTGTTCTTGTTGTTATTGTTGTTCTTGTTGTTCTTCTTGTTCCTGTTGTTCTTGTTGTTCTTGTTGTTCTTGTTGTTCTTGTTGTTCTTGTTGTTCTTGTTGATCTTGTTGTTGTTCTTGTTCTTGTTGCTCTTGTTGTTCTTGTTGTTCTTGTTGTTCTTGTTGTTCTTGTTGTTCTTGTTGTTCTTGTTGTTCTTGTTCTTGTTGTTCTTGTTGTTCTTGTTGTTCTTGTTGTTCTTGTTGTTCTTGTTGTTCTTGTTGTTCTTGTTGTTCTTGTTGCTCTTGTTGTTCTTGTTGTTCTTGTTGTTCTTGTTGATCTTGTTGATCTTGTTGTTCTCATTATTCCCGTTGTTCTCGTTGTTCTCGTTGTTCTCGTTGTTATCGTTGTTCTCGTTGTTCTTGTTGTTCTTGTTGTTCTTTTTGTTCTTGTTGTTCTTGTTGTCCTTGCTGTTGTTGTTCCCGTTGTTCTTGATCTTGTTGTTCTTCTTCTTGTTGTTGTTCTTGTTGTTCTTGTTGTTCTTGCTGTTGTTGTTCCTGTTGTTCTTGTTCTTGTTGTTGTTGTTGTTGTTGTTGTTCTTGCTGTTCTTGTTCTTGTTGCTATTGTTGTTCTTGTTGTTCTTGTTGTTCTTGTTGTTGTTGTTCTTGTTGTTGTTGATCTTGTTGTTCTTGTTGTTCATGTTGTTCTTGTTGTTCTTGTTGTTCTTGTTGTTCCTGTTGATCTAGTTGCTCTTGTTGTTCCTGTTGTTCCTGTTGTTCCTGTTGTTCCTGTTGTTCCTGTTGTTCCTGTTGTTCTTGTTGTTCTTATTGTTCTTGTTGTTCTTGTTGTTCTTGTTGCTCTCGTCGTTGTTGTTCCCGTTGTTCTTGTTCTTGTTGTTCCCGTTGTTCTTGTTCTTGTTGTTGTTGTTGTTGTTCTTGTTGTTCTTGTTGTTCTTGTTGTTCTTGTTGTTCCTGTTGTTCCTGTTGTTCCTGTTGTTCCTGTTGTACCTGTTGTTCTTGTAGTTCTTATTGTTCTTGTTGCTCTTGTTGTTCTTGTTGTTCTTGTTGCTCTCGTCGTTGTTGTTCCCGTTGTTCTTGTTCTTGTTGCTCCCGTTGTTCTTGTTCTTGTTGTTGTTGTTCTTGTTGTTGTTGTTGTTCTTGTTGTTCTTGTTGTTCTTGTTGTTCTTGTTGTTCTTGTTGTTCTTGTTGTTCTTGTTATTCTTGTTGTTCTTGTCGTTCTTGTTGATCTTGTTGTCCTTGTTGCTGTTCTTGCTGTTGTTGTTCTTGTTGTTCATGTTGTTGTTGTTCTGGTTGATGTTGTTGTTCTTGTTCTTGTTTTTCTTGTTGTTCTTGTTGTTCTTGTTGTCCTTGTTGTTCTTGTTGTTCTTGTTGTTCTTGTTGTTCTTGTTGTTCTTGTTGTTCTTGTTGTCCTTGTTGTTGTTGTTGTTGTTGTTCTTGTTGTTCATGTTGTTGTTGTTCTGCCTGATGTTGTTGTTCTTGTTCTTGTTGTTCTTGTTGTTCTTGTTGCTCTTGTTGTTCTTGTTGTTGTTCTTGTTCTTTTTATTCTTTTTGTCCATGTCGTTCTTGCTGTTGTTGTTCCCGTTGTTCTTGATCTTGTTGTTCTTCTTGTTGTTGTTGTTCTTGTTGTTCTTGTTGTTCTTGCTGTTGTTGTTCCCGTTGTTCTTGTTCTTGTTGTTGTTGTTGTTGTTGTTGTTCTTGTTGTTGTTGTTCTTGCTGTTCTTGTTCTTGTTGCTCTTGTTGTTCTTGTTGTTCTTGTTGTTCTTGTTGTTCTTGTTGTTCTTGTTGTTCTTGTTGTTGTTGTTGTTGTTCTTGTTGTTCTTGTTGCTTTTGTTGCTCTTGCTGTTCTCATTGTTTCCGCTGTTCTCGTTGTTCTCGTTGCTCTCGTTGTTCTCGTTGTTCTTGTTGTTCTTGTTGTTCTTGTTGTTCTTGTTATTCTTGTTGTTCTTGTTGTTCTTGTTGATCTTGTTGTTCTTATTGTTGTTCTTGTTGTTCTTGTTGCTCTCGTCGTTGTTGTTCCCGTTGTTCTTGTTCTTGTTGCTCCCGTTGTTCTTGTTCTTGTTGTTGTTCTTGTTGTTCTCTTTGTCTCGTTGTTCTCGTTGTTCTCGTTGTTCTCGTTGTTCTCGTTGTTCTCGTTGTTCTCGTTGATCTCGTTGATCTCGTTGTTCTCGTTGTTCTCGTTGTACTCGTTGTTCTCGTTGTACTCGTTGTTCTCGTTGTTCTCGTTGTTCTCGTTGTTCTCGTTGTTCTCGTTGATCTCGTTGTTCTCGTTGTTCTTGTTGTTCTTGTTGTTCTTGTTGTTGTTGTTGTTCTTGTTGTTGTTCCTGTTGTTCTTGTTGTTCTTGTTGCTCTTGTTGCTCTTGTTGTTCTTGTTGTTCTTGTTGTGCTTGTTGTTCTTGTTGTTCTTGTTGCACTTGTTGCTCTTGTTGCTCTTGTTGCTCTGGTTGTTGATGTTCTTGTTGTTAACGTTGTTGTTGTTCTTGCTGTTCTTGTTGTTCTTGTTGTTCTTGTTGTTCTTGTTGTTCTTGTTGATCTTGTTGTTCTTGTTGCTCTCGTTGCTGTTGTAGTTCTTGTTGTTCTGGTTGTTGTTGTTCTTGTTGTTCTTCTTGTTCTTGTTCTAGTTGTTCTTGTTGTTGTTGTTCTGGTTTTTCTTGTCGTTCTTGTTGTTCCGGTTGTTCTTGTTGTTCTTGTTGTTCTTGTTGCTCTTGTTGTTCTTGTTGTTCATGTTGTTCTTGTTGTTCTTGTTGTTCTTGCTGTTGTTGTTCCCGTTGTTCTTGTTGTTGTTGTTGTTGTTCTTGTTGTTGTTGTTCTTGCTGTTCTTGTTCTTGTTGCTCTTGTTGTTCTTGTTGTTCTTGTTGTTCTTGTTGTTCTTGTTGTTCTTGTTGTTGTTCTTGTTGTTCTTGTTGTTCTTGTTGCTTTTGTTGCTTTTGCTGTTCTCATTGTTTCCGTTGTTCTCGTTGTTCTCGTTGCTCTCGTTGTTCTCGTTGTTCTTGTTGTTCTTGTTGTTCTTGTTGTTCTTGTTGTTCTTGTTATTCTTGTTGTTCTTGTTGTTCTTGTTGATCTTGTTGTTGTTCTTGTTGTTCTTGTTGTTGTTCTTGTTGTTCTTGTTGCTCTCGTCGTTGTTGTTCCCGTTGTTCTTGTTCTTGTTGCTCCCGTTGTTCTTGTTCTTGTTGTTGTTGTTCTTGTTGTTCTTGTTGTTCTTGTTGTTCTTGTTGTTCTTGTTGTTCTTGTTATTCTTGTTGTTCTTGTCGTTCTTGTTGATCTTGTTGTCCTTGTTGCTGTTCTTGCTGTTGTTGTTCTTGTTGTTCATGTTGTTGTTGTTCTGGTTGATGTTGTTGTTCTTGTTCTTGTTTTTCTTGTTGTTCTTGTTGTTCTTGTTGTCCTTGTTGTTCTTGTTGTTCTTGTTGTTCTTGTTGTTCTTGTTGTTCTTGTTGATCTTGTTGATCTTGTTGTTCTCATTGTTCCCGTTGTTCTCGTTGATCTCGTTGTTCTCGTTGTTATCGTTGTTATCGTTGTTCTCGTTGTTCTTGTTGTTCTTGTTGTTCTTTTTGTTCTTGTTGTTCTTGTTGTCCTTGTTGTTGTTGTTGTTGTTGTTGTTCTTGTTGTTCATGTTGTTGTTGTTCTGCCTGATGTTGTTGTTCTTGTTCTTGTTGTTCTTGTTGTTCTTGTTGCTCTTGTTGTTCTTGTTGTTGTTCTTGTTCTTTTTATTCTTTTTGTCCATGTCGTTCTTGCTGTTGTTGTTCCCGTTGTTCTTGATCTTGTTGTTCTTCTTGTTGTTGTTGTTCTTGTTGTTCTTGTTGTTCTTGCTGTTGTTGTTCCCGTTGTTCTTGTTCTTGTTGTTGATGTTGTTGTTGTTGTTGTTCTTGTTGTTGTTGTTCTTGCTGTTCTTGTTCTTGTTGCTCTTGTTGTTCTTGTTGTTCTTGTTGTTCTTGTTGTTCTTGTTGTTCTTGTTGTTCTTGTTGTTCTTGTTGTTGTTGTTGTTGTTCTTGTTGTTCTTGTTGCTTTTGTTGCTCTTGCTGTTCTCATTGTTTCCGTTGTTCTCGTTGTTCTCGTTGCTCTCGTTGTTCTCGTTGTTCTTGTTGTTCTTGTTGTTCTTGTTGTTCTTGTTGTTGTTGTTCTAGTTGTCCTTGATGTTGTTGTTCTGGTTGTTCTAGTTGTCCTTGTCGTTGTTGTTCTGGTTGTTCTTGTTGTTCTTGTTGTTCCGGTTGTTCATGTTGTTGTTCTTGTTGTTGTTGTTGTTCTTGTTGTTGTTGTTGTTCTTATTTTTGTTGTTGTTGTTGTTGTTTTTCTTGCTGTTCTTGTTCTTGTTGTTCTTGTTGTTCGTGCTGGTCATGTTGTTCTTGTTGTTCTTGTTGTTGTTGTTATTGTTGTTGTTGTTGTCCTTGTTGTTCTTGTTGTTCTTGTTGTTCTTGTTGTTCTTGTTGTTCATGTTGTTCTTGTTGTTCTTGTTGTTCTTGTTGTTCTTGTTGTTCTTGTTGTTCTTGTTGTTATTGTTGTTCTTGTTGTTCTTATTGTTCTTGTTGTTCTTGTTGTTCTTATTGTTCTTGTTGTTCTTGTTGTTCTTGTTGTTCTTGTTGTTCTTGTTGTTCTTGTTGTTCTTGTTGTTCTTGTTGTTCTTGTTGTTCTTGTTGTTCTTGTTGTTCTTGTTGTTCTTGTTGTTCTTGTTGTTCTTGTTGTTCTTGTTGTTCTTGTTGTTGTTCTTGTTGTTGTTGTTCTGGTTGTTCTTGTTGTTCTTGTTGTTCCGGTTGTTCTTGTTGTTCCGGTTGTTATTGTTGTTCTTGTTGTTCTTGTTGCTCTTGTTGTTCTTTTTGTTCTTGTTGTTCTTGTTGTTATTGTTGTTCTTGTTGTTCTTCTTGTTCCTGTTGTTCTTGTTGTTCTTGTTGTTCTTGTTGTTCTTGTTGTTCTTGTTGT